>NC_053023.1:360698208-360974008 GCF_003073215.2 Triticum urartu
CAAGCTTGTGCAACATGTTCATGATCAAGTTGCTTAAAATTCATAATATCGTTCCTAAGAGAGATAATCTTAGTAGGAGGAAAATACTTAGAGATAAAAGCATCTTTGCACCTGTTCCAAGAATCAATACTATTTTTAGGCAAAGATGAAAACCACGCTTTAGCACGATCTCTAAGCGAAAAAGGAAATAGCTTCAATTTAACGACATCATTATCGACATCCTTTTTCTTTTGCATATCACATAAATCAACAAAGCCATTTAGATGAGTAGCGTCATCTTCACTAGGAAGGCCGGCGAATTGATCTTTCATAACAAGATTCAACAAAGCAGTATTGATTTCACAAGATTCAGTATTGGCAAGAGGAGCAATCGGAGTGCTAAGGAAATCATTGTTATTGGTATTGGTGAAGTCACACAATTTGGTAGCATCTTGGGCCATCACGACAAGCAAGCAAACTAACACACGAGCAAACAAAAGGCAAAGGGAAAGAGAGGGTGAATAAAACGGCAAGGGTGAAGTGGGGGAGAGGAAAATGAGAGGCAAATGGCAAATAATGTAATGCGAGAGATAGAGATTGTGATGGGTACTTGGTATGTTGACTTTTGCGTAGGCTTCCCCGGCAACGGCGCCAGAAATGGCTCGTTGACAGGAGAGTAAATCTTGACTTGACTTGGCGTAGGCCTCCCCAGCAACGGCGCCAGAAATCCTTCTTGCTACGTCTCGAGCTAGCGTTGGTTTTCCCCGAAGAGGAGGGGGTGATGCAGCACAGTAGCGTAAGTATTTCCCTCAGTTTTTGAGAACCAAGGTATCAATCTAGTAGGAGGTCACGCGCAAGTCCCTCGTACCTGCACAAAACGGTAGCAACTCACAACCAAGGCTTAGGGGTTGTCAATCCCTTCACGGTCACTTACAAGAGCGAGATCTGATAGAGATAATATTTTTGGTATTTTTGGTATAAAGATGCAAAGTGAAAAGTAAAAGCAAAAAAAGTAAAATAAAGTAATGGAGATTGATATGATGAGAATAGACCCGGGGGCCATAGGTTTCACTAGTGGCTTCTCTCAAGAGCATAGATATTCTATGGTGGGTGAACAAATTACTGTTGAGCAATTGATAGAATTGAGCATAGTTATGAGGTTATCTAGGTATGATCATGTATATAGGCATCACGTCCGTGAAAAGTAGACCGACTCCTGCCTGCATCTACTACTATTACTCCACTCATCGACCGCTATCCAGCATGCATCTAGAGTATTAAGTTAAAAACAGAGTAACGCCTTAAGCAAGATGACATGATGTAGAGGAATAAATTCATGCAATATGATAAATACCCCATCTTGTTATCCTCGATGGCAACAATACAATACGTTCCTTGCAACTCTTTCTGTCACTGAGTAAGGACACCGCAAGATTGAACCCAAAGCTAAGCACTTCTCCCATTGCAAGAACTACCAATCTAGTTGGCCAAACCAAACGGATAATTCGAAGAGACTTGCAAAGATAACTCAATCATACATAAAAGAATTCAGAGAAGATTCAAATATTATTCATAGATAAGTTGGATCATAAACCCACAATTCATCGGTCTCAACAAACACACCGCAAAAAGAAGATTACATCGAATAGATCTCCACGAGAGAGGGGGAGAACATTGTATTGAGATCCAAAAAGAGAGAAGAAGCCATCTAGCTACTAGCTATGGACCCGAAGGTCTGAAGTAAACTACTCACACTTCATCGGAAGGGCTATGGTGTTGATGTAGAAGCCCTCCGTGATGGATGCCCTCTCCGGCGGAGCTCCGGAACAGGCCCCAAGATGGGATCTCGTGGATACAGGAAGTTGCGGCGGTGGAGTTAGGTTTTTGGCTCCGTCTTTGGTCTAATGGGGGTACGTAGGTATATATAGGAGGAAGGAGCACGTCGGTGGAGCTCCGAGGGGCCCACGAGGCAGGGGGGCGCGCCCAGGGGGGCGCCCTCCACCCTCGTGACCTCCCCGGAAACTTCTTGGAGTAGGGTCCAAGTCTCCTAGATCACGTTTGGTGAGAAGATCACGTTCCCGAAGGTTTCATTCCGTTTGTACTCCGTTTGATATTCTATTTCCTCGAAATACTGAAATAGGCAAAAAACAGCAATTCTGGGCTGGGCCTCCGGCTAATAGGTTAGTCCCAAAAATAATATAAAAGTGGACAATAAAGCCCAATATAGTCCAAAACAGTAGATAAAGTAGCATGGAGCAATCAAAAATTATAGATACGTTGGAGACGTATCAATCTCGAGGAGACGGGCAACTTTCAAGGGGTCAACCCAGGAAGGAGCCAGCCAAAAGGTGAAATCATGCTGCCCGTTACGTTTGGGGGCGAGCTGAACTATAGGGCAGAGAAGATCGTTTTCGATGTCGCCGAGATCCCCATGCCATACAATGGGATCCTTGGCCGCCCAGCACTGGCCAAGTTCATGGCAGTGTCACACTACACCTACAACACATTGAAGATGCCTGGGCCGCTGACCATCATCACCGTCCCCTTTGACAAGAAAGACGCACTCATCTGCGCTGACCAACTCTACCGAGAGGCAGTTGCAGCAACTACCGCCAAGGCACTTCCTCCTACTGCTCAAGCCCCGGGAAGGAAGAAGGCCAGCAAGACCTTTGCTCGCAAGATCCCTTCCGGTGAGAGCTCTTCCGGCAAGACCTCTTGCACCCACTCCGGCAAGTGCGCCTCTTCAAAGTAATGCGCTCCCGTTGAGGACGTGCCAGAGAGCTCCACCGGCAAGAGCAAGAAGTCCAAGGCTACACCACCAGAAACCAAGAAGGTGTCCGTCAAGGAGGACGGCACAGGTGGGGCTTTCACTATAATATCCACCCTCGACAGCAAATAGGAAAGCGTGCTCGTCGCCTTCCTATAGGCGAATGTCGATGTGTTTGCATGGCAAGCATACGACATCCCCGGCGTTCCCAGGGAGGTGATTGAGCACCATCTTGTTGTCTGTCCTCATGCGTGGCCCATCAAGTAGAAGGTCAGGAAGCAAGTTTGGAACGACAAGAGTTCATCATCGAGGAGATCAGGAAGTTGGAGGCGGCAAGCCTGGTTAGAGGAGTGCTCCACCCTATGTGGTTGGCCAATCCGGTGGTGGTGCATAAGGCAAATGGGAAATGGAAGCTGTGTATTGACTACACAGATGTCAATAAAGCCTGTCCAAAGGATCCTTTCCCTCTACCACGCATCGACCAGATTGTGGACTCCACTGCCGGGTGTGACCTGCTATCATTCCTCGACGCTTATTTAGGATACCACCAGATCTTCATGATGAAGGAAGACGAGGAAAAAACCGTGTTCATCACCCCATGTGGTACGTACTGTTTTGTACGAATGCCTTTTGGGTTGAAGAGCGCTGGTTCAACATTTGCCCGAGCAGTCCAGATTGGTTTTGAGCCCCAGCTACATAGAAATATGGAAGCTTATATGGACGACATAGTGGTCAAAACCAAGGACAGGGCCACACTCGTGCAAGATTTAGAAGAAACATTTGCAAACCTATGCAAGATCAACCTCAAGATCAACCCAGAGAAGTGCATGTTCGGTGTCCCCTCCGCCAAACTTCTTGGGTTCTTTGTGTCTCAACGTGGAATTGAGGCAAATCCCGACAAGATCAAGGCAATCGAGCAAATTGAGGCGCCAAAACGGGTCAAAGACGTCCGTCGGCTCGCCGACTCCGTTGCTGCCCTGAGTAGGTTCATCTCCAAATTTGCTGAGCGCACCCTTCCCTTTTTCAAAGTTTTGAAAAAGGCGGGTCCAGTAAAGTGGACTCCGGAGGCAGAGGCAGCGCTGCAAGATTTGAAGAGGTGCCTCTCCTCCACGCCAATACTAGTCGCGCCTAAACCACAAGAGTCATTGCTGCTGTACTTGGCGTAGAGGGAACTTGAGGAAGAAGAAGCAGTAGCAGGAGAGTCGTCGGATGGTGTGCCGGGGCCCTCCCCTGCAGAGCCTAACAACGGCAAGGCGGAACCCCCGGCGAGGCCTGATCCCGGCAAGGCAAAGTCTGAACAGATGGGCGAAGTGGGACAGAAGAAGAAGGTGGTGCGGCACCCCATTTATTTTGTCAGTTCCCTCTTGCAGGGGGCTAGATCATGATATTCTGGTATGCAGAAGCTACTTTTCGGCCTCCTCATGGCCTCGAGAAAGCTGCGTCACTATTTCCAAGCACATGAGATCACCATCACCCGCCTCCCTTTGCAACAGATGTGACAGGGAGGATTGTGGAGTGGGCATTGGAGCCGTCGAGCTTTGGCCTCAAGTTTGAAAGTACTTCAATGATCAAAAGCTGAGCCATGGCAGAATTCATAGCGGAATGGACCGCAACGCCCGACGAAGAAGTTCAAGAAACCACCCTTCTCGGCAAGGAGACTTGTCGCGATTGGGTTATGTACTTTGATGGTGCTTTCTCACTACAAGGTGCTAGTGTCGGCATGCTACTTGTCGCGCCCACCGGAGAGCACCTCAAGTATGTAGTCCATACACACTTTCCTCGGGAAAAATCAATGAACAACATGGCGGAGTACGAGGGATTGCTTACCGGTCTCAGGATCCCGGCAGACCTCGGGATCAGGAAGCTCATCGTCAGAGGTGATTCACAGCTCGTCGTCAAGCAAGTTAACAAGGATTACCAAAGCCCATTGATGGAGGCCTACATGGATGAAGTGAGGAAGTTGGGAGAGTGTTTTGACGGATTGCAAGCAGAGCATGTTCCCCGAGCGGAGAACGGCATTGCTGACAACCTGTCGAAGCGCGCTGCCCTAAAGTTGCCTGTGGAACCAGGTACCTTTGTGCTTCAATTAACTCAACCATCCGTCGAGCCATCAGCAGGACAGAACAAGCGAAGGAAGGCAGGCCCTGGCAAGTAATTTCTTGCTGAGCTCCCAGGAGCCACCGGCAAGGACGTTGCCGGGTGTGCGAGCCTGCCGGAGAGTAGCAACCCACGACGGAGCCTTGAGCTCTGACCATAGAGGAAGCTTCCCTTGTGGCCGAAGATATGCCTTTAGTCCTTGTCGTCGAGCCTCAGGCTCCGGCATGGGCACAACACACCGTCCGTTTTCTGCAAACAGGGGAGCTTCCTAAGGAACAAGCAGAAGCGGAGAAAGTAGCCCATAGGTCTAGCATGTACCAGTTTGTGGATGATGCCCTATATAGAAGGACACCGAACGGCGTTAAGTTGAAGTGCATTCCTTAGGAAGATGGACTGAGGCTGTTGGCATAGATACATGGAGGCATGTGTGGCTCCCACATAGGGTCAAGAGCCATTGCCGGCAAAGCATTCCGGCAAGGCTTCTTCTGGCCCACCGCCCTCCAGGATGCAACTGCCCTTGTAACCAAGTGTGAAGCGTGCCAGTTCCATTCAAAGAAGCTTCATCAACCAGTCCAAGCTTTTTAGACAATCCCTCTTTCATGTTCATTTTCGGTCTGGGGGCTCGACATACTAGGCCCCTTTCCCCGTGTTGTAGGGGGCTTTGAGTACTTGTACGTCGCAATCGACAAGTTCACAAAGTGGACCGAAGTGGAAGAAGTGAGGAAGGTGAAAACACAGTCAGCCGTCAAGTTCTTCAAGGGGCTAGTTTGTCGTTTTGGTGTGCTGAACAGGGTCATCACCGACAATGGCACGTAGTTCACAAGTCGCACCTTCATGCAGTACATCCAGGACCTCGGCAGCAAGGTCTGTTTTGCTTCGGTGGCGCACCGACGGAGCAATGGCCAGGCGGAGAGGGCAAATGCTAAAGTACTGTGAGGCCTGAGGACAAACACTTTTGACAGGCTGCACAAGTGTGGAAGGCGCTGGATTGACGAGTTGGCGGTGGTTCTTTGGTCGATCAGAACGACGCCAAATCGAGCCATCGACCAGACACCCTTTACCCTTGTATATGGGGCAGAAGCAGTTCTCCCCATGGAACTCACATATGGGTCACCTCGAGTGCTTGCTTATGATGAGCTCGAGCAAGAGCAGTTGCGGCAAGATGACGCGACGCTCCTTGAGGAAGATCATCTTCGGGCGGCTATGCGAGCGGCACGCTACCAGCAAGCCTTGCGCCGCTACCATAGCCGCAAGGTTCATGCCCGCAGTTTTGAGGAAGGCGACCTTGTTCTTCGGCGCGTTCAGTCGGCGAAGAATTCCAACAAGTTGACGCTGAAGTGGGAAGGCCCTTATCGGGTAATGCGAGTCACCAGGCCTGGCGCAGTCCGCCTGGAGACCGAAGATGGTATTCTAGTGAGAAACTCCTGGAACATCGAACATCTTCCTAAGTTTTCCCCATGAGGCGTGGTTGTCGGGCCTCCCGGCAACCACCTTTTGTACAAGCCTTCCCGGCAAGGCATGTAACCCTTTGTACAGAGCCAGGCGCAGGCCCTGAGCACAAATAAATGAAGCGCTAGCGCCCTAAGTTTTAGCATTGCATGCTAGGTTGAGTCTCTCTCTTTGTTAGGGTTGATAGTGCTCAGCAGCAACTAACCCCTAGCATAGAGGTCGAGTGTGTGTCTTTCTGTCCTTTCCAGTCCTTTGTTTGGTTCGCAGGCTGCATAGGCGTTTCTGCCAAACCATTTAAGAGCAGGGAGACGGACCGACGTCTCCGACCATGGCAAGCCAAGGTTGCCGGGGGCTACAGATTCAGATAAGTCTTTTATCTCCTGTTATGCATTTCCATATGGGACTTGGATGTATGAGACTTTGTTTGTTCCCGGGCCACCGTGCTCCCCCTTTCCTATGCCTAAGAACTCTTCTTTGGGTCGGAACTTGGTTATAGTTGTGGTGACAAGGAAAAGAACGAAGGGCCTAATCCTACTTCACCCTTGCCTCTGCCAAGAGCATGAGTATGGTCGAGCTATGAAGTGGGAGGACGGCAAGGTCTGCTGCCGGGAAACAATGCTTATCTTAAGATAACAAGGACTCGTTCCTTGGTGCGAGCCTTGCTCATGCACAAAAGAACCCGGCAAGACGCCTTTTTCATTAATAAGTTGCGAACAAGTACAACTCATACAGAATGTAAACATGCACAAGGGGATTACAAGGTTTAAATCGGACAATTGCGCGCAGGCTTAAAAAAGGATAAGATGCCCGTAATCCCTCTTTCTCGTCCCTCTCCCCAAGAAGCAGACCAAGATAGTAGGAGGGCAAAAGGAGTGCCTAGGCAAGGTACGAGCAGCAGAAGACACCAAGAGAACATCCCGGCAGTCGTCCAGAAGAAGGAAGGTGATGACGGTGCCGAAAGAAGAGCCGAAAGACGAGGCAGCAGGCCGGCAATACGCGACGAAGGCATCGATGCCATCATACTCCGACTTAATGGCCCACCACCTGCCTTCTTCGTGTTCCCCGTCACTCCAACGCCAGCTGCCCAAGGCGACGACCCCGAGAAGTTCAAGGAGATGGTGATGCAGATGATGGTGCTACCGGCGTCGCCCAGGAACGGTGTATCCGACGCATAGTCGGACCCGTCATCCTCCCGTCCGCTACCCTCGTCGTCGCTGTTGCTGTCCTCCTCGTCACTTATGCCCGAGGACAAGCTTTCGTCATCAGTCGAGCTCTCTGCACATCACCCTAGCCTATGTCCCGAGCGCTCGAAGACCTTGACGGAGAGCAGGTCGCTCTCCGCTAGCTTGAAGTAGAGGACGTGCCCATCCATCAAGCAATGGGCACGCATGAAGGTTTTCCAGCCCCGACGAAGGAGCATCGCATGAGGGACGGGGAACCTTGTGTTAACCCACATGTCGCCATGGCAACACCGCTCCATGTGAAGCCTTAACCTCGGTGGCTGGTCGATCTCCAGCACCCTCGCAAACGCCTTGGGGAGGCGAAGGCAGCTGCGCGGCGGCTCGCACGACTGCAGGATAAACTCCAGCGCCGTGTCCCCGACATGGCCACTCGATGAAGCAGGAGGAGATGACGGAGGAGATGGTGATGACGCGGGTGTCCCCCTTCCACGCCCACCTCTACGTCGACCGCCTCGCTGACCGCGACCCCGGCCGACACCTCTGCCTCGAGCGTGGCCTTCGCCTTGGGCGTCCGGCTCTTCCTTGATCGTTGCAGCTCTCTGGCGGGAGGAAGACCCGGTCGCCTCCGCGGGAGAACGGCCACGACCACGCCTTCTTGCCATGGCAGTGGATGGAGAATGGAGACGAAGGGGAGATGCCATGAGATGCTCCTCCTCCTCCTCCTGAGTCCCCTTTTTATAGCTGAGCGGGGAAGGCTAAGAGACTGGCTCTACGCCTTTGAAGAGCCCGTTCTAGTCCGGCTCATTAAGTTGGCAACAAGCAAGGCCATCGACCGCCCTCCCTGCCCAATCAAAGGCGCGTAAAAATTGGCCACCACGAATCTTCCCATATCCCATGTGTCTGTCACCACTACAAAAAAAGACACATCCGTGACATTTTCGGCCAAACGAATTTTTTTTCTGTCATACTTATGACACTTCTATGACGATAATTGTGACAAAACTCGGTATCATCATAGATGTGGTGGGGTCCTACTTCTATGACAAAAAATCATGACAGAAAATGGGCTTTTCATCCTGGGCGCTCCGGAGACGCAGCTGCATGACATTCTTTGGGCCGTCCATGACGGAAAAAACCATGGTAGAAGCGAGGGCGAGGAAAATATCGGGGTGTTCCCGGTTACGGTGGGTGGTCGGGGCCGAGCGATGTGTGTTTCTCTTGTACACGCATGCACGTGGGTGCGAGGCGTTGGGCTCTAACTGAACCCGAGCGAGGCGTTGGGCTCTAACTGAACCAGAGCGATTGCACTGCAGGCTACGCATTACTGAACCTGACCGATCGATTGATGGGTGTTAACTGAACCCGATCGAGCGATTCCTTCGCTACTGCTGCTAACTAAAGCCGATCGATGCTCCCTCTGGATGAATAGTGAGCGTTGCTGGGGGGGTTGGATGAACAGTTCCAGGTGGGGGTGGATGAACAGGACCCCGTGGTGTTGCCTCTGGATGAACAGGACCCCGATCGGTCGAGACGGTTTGGGCTGGATGAACAGGACCCTGTGGAGGGCAGGATGAACAGGACCACCCCGTGGAGGGCTGGATGAATAGTAGATGGTGGAGGGCTGGATGAATAGTAGCCCATGGAGGGGTGGTTGAACAGGAGCCCGTGGAGAGGGCTGGTTGAACGGTAGCATGTGGAGTAGCGCACGGTGGAGGCTAGATGAACAGGAGCCCGTGGATGAACAGTCGCAGGTGGAGGCTGGAGGAGGTCGACGGTGGATGAACAGTAGCCCGTGGAGGCTAGAGGGGGTCGACGGTGGAGATGAACAGTATCTCGTGGAGTCCCATTTTGCGGTACGCCACACCCCTCCCGATGAACATGACCCCCGTTTCGACCATAGCGCTCCAACACAAGTCCGTTTCCTCCGTTTTGCGGTACGCCACACCCCTCCCGATCAACAGGACCCCAGTTTCCATCGTAGGAGGTCCGTTTCCTCCGTTTGGCGGTATGCTAGACCCCTCCTGATGAACAGGATCCCGTTTCGAACGTGGCCGATCGAAGACAAGGCTGTTTCCTCCGTTCTGCGGTACGCCAGGCCTCGTTTCTATCGGCTGTTCCGTCCAAGCCCTCCCGACGAACACGACGACGCACTGTTCCGACCCAGCCGGTTGGCTCCCCATGAACACAACGACGACGATGTTTCTCCGTTCTGACCCACCCATGTACACGAGCCCTGGCCGTACATATGCGCGAGTAGGCGTTCGAGACCCTGCCCATATGTACGTACGTGGCCGTTTTTTCTTTCTTGCACACTGGCCGCTGTACGTATGTGCACATGCTACGTGCGCGCCTCTACTACGACACATGTGCGCCTCTACATCGACCACTATGTATGTACACGTTCGCGACCAGAATGACAACGCTACGTACGCTTCGACCAGGTGGGTCCCGGCTGTTAGGCACTTCCTTGCGTGCGAAGATGCAGCTGGTGGGTCCCAGCAGTCAGGGGGCGAATCGTTTTTTTTGCCCGGACGCACTTCCTTGCGTGCGAAGATGTAGCTGGTAGGTCCCAGCAGTCAGGGGGAAAAGTTTTTTTCGCGAAATCTAGTTGCTCGTCCGATGGGTCCATGTTGTTAGGTGGAGGAATAATTATTTGGCGCGTAATAAGGAGGCACTTCCTTGCGGCCGTCGTGGACCCAGCTGTCAGCCTCTCCACATACAGTACTCTTCCGATGGAAGTCGTTCCTTGACCACGTCGACCACGCCGCACCGAGAGCACCAGGGCGGTGGACGACGGCGAGGCCTAGGAAGGGGACGACACGGAGCCGGGGAAGACGCGACAGTGGAAGCCTGCGCGGAGAGGAGTACGAGAGTTCACTGGTTCAGCTACGGTGTGAGGCTGCCGTCGCTGCAGGGCTGGCCAGCGGTGGGAATAATAGGGGGTGGTGAGGCCTCCGCGGCAGCACAGCTAGCCATGGGAGGCAGGAGCATGCGGCATGACCGGCACTGCTTTGGGCGGCTGGAGCAAGAAGACTAGAGGTTGAAGAAGCATTTCGGCCATTGGATGGACATAGTACGATCACTAGAGCTAGAATCGTTCATATTGACTAAGTTGACAAAGCACTCCATCCCCTTCAACTTAGTTGGCCCACAAGTCAGCCGCCCACCAAGGCGGGTCCCAACTAGCTGGGGGAGTATTCATTTTTTTGTCCGTAATAAGGAGGCACCTCCGGTGGGTCCAAGATGACAGCGGGGGGAACGTTTTTTTCACGAAATACGTTGGCCCATCCGGTGGGTCCCAGCAGTCAGGGGGGAAATATTTTTTTTCACCAAATACGGTGGCCTGTCCGGTGGGTCCCTGCTATCAGGTGGAGGAATAATTATTTTCCGCGTAATAAGGAGGCACTTCCTTGCGGCTGCCGTGGACCCAGCTGTCAGCCTCTCCATGTACAGTACTCTTCCGATGGAAGTCGTTCCTTGACCATGTTGACCACGCCGCGCCGAGAGCACCAGGGCGATGGACGACGACGAGGCCTAGGAAGGGGACGACATGGAGCCGTGGAAGACGCGACAGTGGATGCCCACGCAGAGAGGAGTACGAGGGTTCAGTGGTTCGGTTGCGGTGTGAGGCTGCCGTCGCCGCAGAATAACATGGGGTGTGGGTGAGTGGAGGGATGCCCTGGCCAGCGGTGGGAGTAGTAGGGGCGGTGAGACCTGCGCGGCAGCACAGTCGGCCACAGGAGGCAGGAGCAGGCGGCACGACCGGTGCTGCTTTGGGCGGCTGGAGCAAGAAGACCAGAGGTTTAAGTAGCACGACGACCATTGGATGGACATCGTACGGTTACTGCAGCTAGAATCGTTTATATTGACTAAGTTGACAAAGCCCTTAGTATGCGTCAACTTAGTAGGCCCACAGGTCAGCTTCAGAAACGGTGCGCCCCAAATGTCAGGGGGAGGAATCATTTTTTGGGCGGGAGATTGAAAGCACAAGTGCTCCCTAGGTGGTTTTGATAATTGATGACAACATATCTCTTGTTGGACTAACATTTCTATCTAGCATGTTTCAGATAAGTTCAACAATGGAGTGGCATGGACTAAAGGTTGTGGGAACTCCTTCAAGATGCTAAGGACAAAGGATTGGCTAAAGCTTAAAGCTCAAGACTCCTCATTTTACATTTTAGTGATCCAAGATCACATTGAGTCCATAGGAAAAGCCAATACTATCAAGGAGGGATGAGGTGTTGCTTAATGAGCCTCTTGCTTCATGTGCTTAATGATATGCTCCAAAATCCTCAGCTACTTTCCCACTTCCCACATATGACCTAAACCCTAAGCCAAACTCAGTCCTACCGATTCTTCCTATCCGGCGCCACCGAGTTTCACTTGTCATAAGCCACTGCCAAACCCTAATCAGTTCGGTCTCACCAATGGGATCTCGGTCTCACCGAGATGGGCTTGCAAACTCTCTGTTACCCATTGCAATATTCTCGGTCCCACCGAGATATGCAATCGGTCCCACCGAGTTTGCTTGGCCAAATCTCAGTTTCACTTATTACCCAAATCGGTCCCAACGAGTTTGAGTAATCGGTCAAACCGAGTTTTGGATTTACCCTAACCCTAGCACATCGGTCCCACCGAGTTGATCCAGTCGGTCCCACCAAAATCTCTAACGGTCACGAGGTTTACCTTTTCGGTCCGACCGAGTTTGTTGATTCGGTCCCACCGAGATTGGAAAACTGTGTGTAACGGTTGGATTTTGTGTGAGGCTATATATACCCCTCCACCTCCTCTTCATTCATAGAGAGAGCCATCAGACTAAGCCTACATTTCCAGCATCCTATTTCTGAGAGAGAACTACCTACTCATGTGTTGAGGCCAAGATATTCCATTCCTACCATATGAATCTTGATCTCTAGCCTTCCCCAAGTTGCTTTCCACTCAAACTTCTTTCCACAGATCCAAATCCTATGAGAGAGAGTTGAGTGTTGGGGAGACTATCATTTGAAGCACAAGAGCAAGGAGTTCATCATAACACACCATTTGTTACTTCTTGGAGAGTGGTGTCTCCTAGATTGGATAGGTGTTACTTGGGAGCCTCCGACAAGATTGTGGAGTTGAACCAAGGAGTTTGTAAGGGCAGGAGATCGCCTACTTCATGAAGATCTACCGCTAGTGAGGCAAGTCCTTCGTGGGCGATGGCCATGGTGGGATAGACAAGGTTGCTTCTTCGTGGACCCTTCGTGGGTGGAGCCCTCCGTGGACTCGTGCAACCGTTACCCTTCGTGGGTTGAAGTCTCCATCAACGTGGATGTAGGATAGCACCACCTATCCGAACCACGGGAAAAACATCCGTGTCTCCAATTGCGTTTGAATTCTCCAAACCCTTCCCTTTACATTCTCGCAAGTTGCATGCTTTACTTTCTGCTGCCTATACACTCTTTGCATACTTGCTTGATATGTATTGTGAATGTTGAATTATGCCTAAACTCCACTTAAACCGAAAAAGCTTAAAAATTGCAACTTTAGCATTAAGTGTCTAATCACCTCCCTCTAGACACATCTACTTGAAGATCCTACAAGTGGTATCAGAGCTTTGGTCTCCATTGCCTTGGTTTAATCACCATTGGAGGAAGATGGATGTGTCTACTTTAGGGAGTCTTAGACATAGAGTGCCTATTCTTGATGGAGAGTATTTTCATGAGTGGAAAAATGAAATGCTTGTAATCTTCAATCAATATCATTTGAACAAGTATATTGCTAGTCCTTGTGCTCCTCATATTGATCCTTTGCATCCTACCCTAGATGAAGATATTGACATGATTCGCAATCTTAGAACTATTGATCTCATCATTAGAGGATTGCCCAAAAATTTGATTGCTAGTTTGCCTACTCTTAATTGTGCCTATACTATATGGAAATTTCTTGAGGAATGATTTCCCGATCATTCCTTGAAAACTTTGGATGAAATTCTCCATAAATCTATTGCCTTGAGTAAGATGAACTCTAGTGATCCTAGTTTTGGTAATTGTCTTTTTGAACTTACCAATCTTAAGCATGGTAAAGGAGATGTTGGAATCATTAGTGATATTATATTCGAAGCTATAAGAATTCATAAAAGTGACCACTTTGATGACCATTTATCTAATGAATTACCCTCTCTAGGAAATGATGAGTCACAAGATCATGATGAACATGGATACTATGATGATGATGATGATGATGATAGTGACTTCGATCTTGATGATGCAATGAGACATTTTGGTCTTACGGCAAATCTTCGGGGATATGCGTCAGGAGGAAAGGAATGGGTTCTTGATAGTGGATGTACTGATCATATGACCGGAGATGAAGAGATGTTCCGTGAGCTTGCTAAAAATGACGGCCCTCGAAAATATGTCACCTTTGGTGATAATTCAAAGGGTAAAGTGGTTGTCCTTGGTAAGGTGGCCATCTCACATGATAGTTCCATTCAAAATGTCATGCTCGTTGAATCTCTTGGCTACAACTTACTTTCAGTATCCAGACTTGCTGATTTCGGTTTGAATGTCCTATTTACTGAGGTAGATTGCCAAGTATTTCGTCGAGACAATCATAAAATGGTCTTTACCGGTATGCGTAGAGGTGATCTTTACATTGTCGATTTCTCTAAAAAGGCACAACCTAAAACTTGCTTTATTGCTAAATCCTCAAAAGGTTGGTTGTGGCATAGATGACTAGGTCACGTTGGCATGAGAAACCTTGACAAGCTTATTAAAGGAAATCATATCCTTGGAGTTAACGATGTCATATTTGATAAGGATAGACTTTGCAGTGCTTGTCAAGCAGGTAAACAGGTTGGAGGAAGACATCCCGTGAAGAACATCATGACCACAAGGAGGCCACTCGAGCTACTTCATATGGATCTTTTTGGTCCCAACACCTACAAGAGTCTCGGTGGAAATTCTTTTGGTCTAGTTATAGTTGATGATTTTTCAAGATTTACGTGGGTGTTCTTTCTTAATGACAAGTCGCAGGTCCAGAAGATCTTCAGAAACTTCGCTAGGAAGGCCCAAAATCAGTTTGACGTGAAGATCAAGAAGGTTCGGAGTGACAACGAAACGGAGTTCAAGAATGCAAATGTGGACACCTTTCTTGACGACGAAGGGATTTCACACGAGTTCTCGGCTACGTACACACCTCAACAAAATGGAGTTGTTGAGAGGAAGAACCGGACGCTCATCGAAATGGCAAGAACGATGCTTGATGAATACAAGACGCCGAAGCACTTTTGGGCAGAAGCGGTTGAGACAGCTTGTCACGCAACAAATCGCTTATATCTTCACAAGCTACTCGGCAAGACGGCATACGAGCTTCTCACCGGTAACAAACCCCAAGTTGGATACTTTCGAGTATTTGGCTCAAAGTGCTACATTCTTGATAAGCATCGTCATTCAAAGTTTGCTCCTAATCTCATGAAGGTTTTCTACTTGGTTATGGCTCAAACTCTCACACTTACCGTGTCTACAACAATTTCACCCGAAAGGTTGAAGATACGGTAGATGTGAAGTTTGATGAATCTAATGGCTCGCAAGTAGAGCAATTGCCAATTGATGTAGGAGACAAAGACCCTTCAGAAGCAATCCAAGACTTATCCATTGGCAAAATTCGTCCAACGGAGGTGAAGGAGAGTACTTCATCCGTCCAAGTGGAAGCTTCTACTTCACGACAAGGTGAACCAAGAATCGACACGGAAGCATCCACAAGTGGGACACACCAAGATGAAGAAGACAAGGAAACGCATCAAGACGAACATCAACAACCTCTTTCTCCACCATGACAAGAGAACGACAACGTCAACAATGAAGAAGGCCAAGAAGAAGAAGAAGATGAAGAAGATGTTCAACGAAGACCAAAGCAAAAGCTCTCACGAGTTCGAGCAAGAATTGCCAAAGATCATCCCATCGAGCAAATCCTCAATGATATACAAACCGGGAGAATCACTCGCTCAAAAACTCGTTTAGCTAACTTTTGTGAAAACTATTCATTCATCTCTAGCATTGAACCTATGAAGGTTGAAGAAGCATTGGAAGATCCGGATTGGATAAACGCTATGCATGAAGAGCTACACAACTTTGAGAGAAACCAAGTTTGGACATTGGTTGAGAAGCCCGACAACAACCACAACATCATTGGTACCAAATGGGTGTTTCGCAACAAGCAAGATGAAGATGGACAAGTGGTTCGCAACAAAGCACGTCTCGTCGCCCAAGGGTACACACAAGTCGAAGGTATGGACTATGGTGAGACATATGCTCCCATTGCTAGACTTGAGTCCATTCGCATCTTACTTGCCTATGCTAATCACCATAATATCACCTTGTACCAAATTGACATTAAAAGTGCTTTTCTAAATGGTGAAATAGAGGAGGAAGTTTATGTCAAACAACCTCCCGGCTTTATCAATCCTAAGAAACCAAATCATGTTTAGAAACTTCACAAAGCTCTTTATGGTCTTAAACAAGCTCCTAGAGCATGGTATAAATGCTTGACCAAGTTCCTTACTACAAGTGGTTTTGAAATTAGTAAAATTGATTCTACTCTTTTTACTAAAAGGGTTAATGGAGAACTATTTGTATGCCAAATTTATGTTGATGATATCATATTTGGTTCAACTAACCCTCTCTTTAGTGAAGTTTGGAAAGCTAATGTCAGAGAAGTTTGAGATGTCTATGATGAGTGAACTGAAATTCTTTCTCGGTTTGCAAATCAAGCAAACTAAGGAAGGTACATTTGTCTCTCAAACAAAGTACACCAAGGACTTATTCAAAAAGTTCAATATGCAAGAATGCAAAGGTATGTCTACACCCATGCCTACTAGTGGACATAATGATTTGACCAAAGATGGTGAACCGGTTGATCAAAAGGTTTATCGCTCTATGATTGGTTCATTGTTATACCTATGTGCTTCACGTCCCGATATTATGCTAAGTGTGTGCATGTGTGCACGATATCAAGCTGCTCCTAAAGATTGTCATCTTAAGGCTGTGAAAAGGATAGTGAGATATTTAATGCATACACCAAATTTTGGCATTTGGTATCCTAAGAGGTCTTCTTTTGATCTTGTTGGCTATTCCGACTCGGATTATGCCAGAGACAAGGTTGATAGAAAGTCCACTTCGGGTACTTGTCAATTTCTTGGTAGATCTCTTGTGTCTTGGTCTTCCAAGAAACAAAACTCGGTATCCTTATCCACCGCCGAAGCGGAATACATTGCCGCTGGTTCATGTTGTGCTCAATTACTTTGGATGACCCAAACTCTTAAAGATTATGGGATTTATGTGAAACATGTTCCACTGCTTTGTGACAATGAAAGTGCTATCAAAATTGGTCATAATCCTGTACAACATTCTCGAACTAAGCATATTGAAGTTCGTCATCATTTCATTCGAGATCATGTTGCTAAGGGTGACATTAATCTTAAGCATGTTCGCACCGATAAGCAATTAGCAGATATATTCACTAAACCACTTGATGAGAAAGTGTTTTGCAGGTTGAGAGGAGAATTGAACATCATTGATGCTTCGAACTTGGAGTAGAAACTCCATTGGATACATGCAAGACATGAGCTTATGACTAATCCATGATATATCTCTTATGATAACTATCTTATGTCTTGGATATATTTGCACCTTGCATGTTGTCTAACCCATGTAGGTGCTTGGTTGAATCTAATTCCATGAGATTGCAACTCACTCACATCTTGAGCAATCTGTACATCACCAAGACTCTACACTATAGTGGTTGAAGACAAGGAAGCACAAAACCATTCAAACATATCCTTTCACAAATTCTATGTTAAGCTTCATGATTGTCATTTTTGGATAAACAAGTGCTCTTCCTTGCAAGAACTAACCCATGTAGGTAGATGAACTCAAACTCCAAGTGGTGCTCCCAACTCTTGATGAGCCACATCAACCTTGAGCACCCACACAAGTTCAACCACATGAGCAAGAACCACACCACCACCCAAGGTATTTTATTCCATCTTAGAGAAGCTTTACTCCAAGACATGAGTCAAAGCAACTCAACAAGATGTGAATACATCAAGATGCTTAAACGAAAAATGGTAACCCCATTTTGAGCTTAAACGATGAGTATGACCTATGATCAAGTGTTCTCACTTGACTCCTAAGTCAATATACTCTAACATAGGTGACTATGTCACCGCCCAACTCTAGATTTAGCTCTCTTGTGTTCTTTCTTTGTGTTATTGCATTTGTCTCATGCATGTTTATTTTCTTTCTCTTTTTCAAAAACAAAAAAAACTTCATCTAGATCTTTCAGTTTCTTCTCTTTTCTCTTTGTTTTTTGTTCTGCATTTTCTGCATTTAATTCCTTGCAAATCCTTCAGGTAATTCATTGCAAATCTTTGTGAGATCCTACATGTCTAGTGAGCTGAGGTGACAAGTGTTTTTCTCTGTGTAAACTCGGTTTCACCGACTTGCAATTTTCGGTCCAACCAAATCTTTTCGGTACCACCGAAATATGCCACTCGGTGCCACCGACTTTGCAATCAGAAAAATAGTTTGCCACTTGTTCTACATTTCTTCTGATCCAGCTCCACTCAATGAATCTTGTCCTCTACAAGCATCACAATTTTATCCTTTGCTTTGTGCTGAGTCTCAAGGACCAAACCTATACGACGGATTCCAGAAAGCCCTTCTTGGAAATTGATGTCAAAGGGGGAGAAATAGATCACATCAAAGCTCAAGGGGGAGAGAAAGTCTCAAGGATCCCAGATATTGTCAAGGGGGAGAGAGAGATTTCCAGGGAGAGAAAGTCTCAAGGATCCCAGATGCTTGATGTTCAAGAGGAGAGATGTCACATGTATTTTTGGGGGAAAGACATGTATTTGCATTAAGTTCTATCCATTTGTATCTTTCAGCTCTGATTTTCTGTTCCCTATCTTCTCCCAATATCCCATGTAAGATTCAGGGGGAGCAAGACACCTAAGGGAAAGAAATCAGTCAAATTCATTGCATATCTTTATTCTTGGGGACATGTTGAATCCAATGTGGTACCGAGTACTTACTCTCTACATGTCATCCCAGTCTTGGTATTCTTGTGGTTTCTTTTGTTTGCTCTGGCTAGTGGATGTACCTGTGTTATCTAACTTTGTTTGTGCAGATTCATTTCATCCTAAGCCAACTCAAGACCACAAGGTAAGTATATGCATCAAAATCATGAGTATGAGGAGTTCTTGCTTATGTACATACTGTTTGCAAGAAGGACTCATGAGCATGAAGGTCTTTTCCTTGATAATCTTTTGCTCTGATGCATATGGCCAAGATACATGTAACACATTGCCTACTCTGTCATGGTTATGCTCTCACATGCCTCTATATTTCATATTTACAGGAGTGCATACATGTAGGGGGAGCCTATGCTTGTTACATGTCCTTCCGAAGCTTTACTTGCTGTTCTTTATATCTTTATCTAAAGCTTTGATGTATGTTGCCATCAATTACCAAAAAGGGGGAGATTGAAAGCACAAGTGCTCCCTAGGTGGTTTTGATAATTGATGACAACATATCTCTTGTTGGACTAACATTTCTATCTAGCATGTTTCAGATTAGTTCAACAATGGAGTGGCATGGACTAAAGGTTGTGGGAACTCCTTCAAGATGCTAAGGACAAAGGATTGGCTAAAGCTTAAAGCTCAAGACTCCTCATTTTACATTTTAGTGATCCAAGATCACATTGAGTCCATAGGAAAAGCCAATACTATCAAGGAGGGATGAGGTGTTGCTTAATGAGCCTCTTGCTTCATGTGCTTAATGATATGCTCCAAAATCCTCAGCTACTTTCCCACTTCCACATATACCTAAACCCTAAGCCAAACTCAGTCCTACCGATTCTTCCTATCCGGCGCCACCGAGTTTCACTTGTCATAAGCCACTGCCAAACCCTAATCAGTTCGGTCTCACCGATGGGATCTCGGTCTCACCGAGATGGGCTTGCCAACTCTCTGTTACCCATTGCAATATTCTCGGTCCCACCGAGATATGCAATCGGTCCCACCGAGTTTGCTTGGCCAAATCTCAGTTTCACTTATTACCCAAATCGGTCCCACCGAGTTTGAGTAATCGGTCAAACCGAGTTTTGGATTTACCCTAACCCTAGCACATCGGTCCCACCGAGTTGATCCAGTCGGTCCCACCGAAATCTCTAACGGTCACTAGGTTTACCTTTTCGGTCCAACCGAGTTTGTTGATTCGGTCCCACCGAGATTGGAAAACTGTGTGTAACGGTTGGATTTTGTGTGGAGGCTATATATACCCCTCCACCTCCTCTTCATTCGTAGAGAGAGCCATCAGACTAAGCCTACACTTCCAGCATCCTATTTCTGAGAGAGAACTACCTACTCATGTGTTGAGGCCAAGATATTCCATTCCTACCATATGAATCTTGATCTCTAGCCTTCCCCAAGTTGCTTTCCACTCAAAACCTCTTTCCATCAGATCCAAATCCTATGAGAGAGAGTTGAGTGTTGGGGAGACTATCATTTGAAGCACAAGAGCAAGGAGTTCATTACCTACACACCATTTGTTACTTCTTGGAGAGTGGTGTCTCCTAGATTGGCTAGGTGTTACTTGGGAGCCTCCGACAAGATTGTGGAGTTGAACCAAGGTGTTTGTAAGGGCAAGGAGATCGCCTACTTCGTGAAGATCTACCGCTAGTGAGGCAAGTCCTTCGTGGGCGATGGCCATGGTGGGATAGACAAGGTTGCTTCTTGGTGGACCCTTTGTGGGTGGTTGCTTCTTCGTGGACCCTTCGTGGGTGGAGCCCTCCGTGGACTCGTGAAACCGTTACCCTTCATGGGTGGAGCCCTCCGTGGACTCGCGCAACCGTTACCCTTCATGGGTGGAGCCCTCCGTGGACTCACGCAACCGTTACCCTTCGTGGGGTGAAGTCTCCATCAACGTGGATGTAGGATAGCACCACCTATCCGAACCACGGGAAAAACATCCGTGTCTCCAATTGCGTTTGAATTCTCCAAACCATTCCCTTTACATTCTCGCAAGTTGCATGCTTTACTTTCCTCTTCCTATACACTCTTTGCATACTTGCTTGATATGTATTGTGAATGTTGAAATTATGCCTAAACTCCACTTAAACCGAAAAATCTTAAAAATTGCAACTTTAGCATTAAATGTCTAATCACCCCCCCTCTAGACACATCTACTTCAAGATCCTATAGTGAAGCTAGAATATCCAAGATTGAAGAAGAACCACAGCATCCGTTGGATGGACATCCAACGGCCACTGCTGCTAGAACCGTGTGTTGACTATAAGTTGACAAAGCCTTGCATACGCGTCAACTCTTTTTTTTTTGAGGGGACGCGTCAACTTAGTAAGGCCACAAGTGTGTTGCAGAGAACTTATAGCCCATTTGAGATTTGTAAGAATGTGCAGCCAATTTCTGAATTCTAATGGAATTTAATATAGCCCATTTACAGTTTGTTAAAAGTACAACCCATTTCAACCAACCGTTCAAAACAGAATTCAATAAAATTTCCCACATTTTGATGGGATCCAAAATAATTTTATCCCGAAATTTCTTGTCAGATTAAATACAATTTCAATATAAATTTATATTACGTAAAAATCCAATGAAACATTGCACTCGCAACAATTAATGAAATTAAAATTTTGAATATCCAAAAATAATATTTTATAAAGTAATTACGTGTTTGGTGCATTTTTTATAGTTACTGCCCAGTTTTTATAATTAGATCCCATTTATTATTTCTTAAAGCCCATATTCTTGTTAAGCCTAATGCATCCCTCCTAGGAAAGATTTGCATCCCAGCGGGGCGGAGAATAACAACTTGACCTTGCCTGGGTATTCCTAAAAAAAGTATAGTTGGGCTAGCCATTTTTAGCTTGAAAAAAATTAAGATCTAGGCTGGATATCTGGCCTGGGCTAGACGGGCCACAGCCCGCCCAGTTAATAGCTGCAGCGATGTTTTCGTTGTTGTTCAGAGGAGAAAAATTAATATCTGGGCTAAACATCACTCAAGAAAAACTCTGCAGTGCTCACACCTCAAAAACACATATACTGCTCGAGCTGCTTGGTCCCAGCTGTCAGCCGCTTCTTGTGCAATTCTCTCGTTTATTGACTACATAGGTTGATAATGGTGTGGGACCGTGATGTCAGGACACCAGGAGGAAGCAAAAAAATTATAGTTTTATATACTAATAATGGGGCACTTGCGTACGTGCGGCTATGGCCCTGCTGGGTCCCCACTGTCATCCTCTCCAAGTAAAGTCATCTCGTGATCCTCATGTCCGTTGACCATGTTGACAACGCGAGACGGCGGCGCCACGGCGAGTGCAACAACTCTAAGGACGATGGAGAGGGCCTCGCGGGCCCTACGGATGGTCTGATACAGTGCCCACTGCTCATTCGGGAAGCCAGGATCATAGGGCCACATGTTCGCGACGGCATTGCCGTTCGCTTGTTCACCGGTGTTCGTTAAGGAGACGGAGGTTGCAGCATAGGTCCTCCTGTGCTGGTAGCTCTTCCGCCATTAGGGCGTCGAAGTGTGGCCGCACCTGCTCTATGGTGAACACAACATGAACAGGCTTGGACAGTAGCACCGGCTCGTGGTCGGAAGCTACGTCCATCGTCTGATTTTCGTTGCTCAGCTCGGCGAGGTAGCTGGCGAGCCAGCATGTCCGGCTGCTAGACCGACCCGCTACAAGAACGAGTCTGACTGCCCTGGCCCACCCAGACCGCCTCCCTCGCCCACACGCGCTTTCCGCCCGAAACGGTCAGCGTCGCCCGCCCCGCTTCCCGGTGCATGCGATTGCTCTGCCTTCAAATGACACAAGTGTCGTCCATCCGTCCTTCTGCCGCCCACATTAATGATACATGGTTGCCGAGGCGGCTACTCCGGCGCCACACGTCCGTCCCTCCGCCGCCCACTATTGCTATATAAACTGCTGCGCCGGCCATAGCCGCAGTCACCCGCATCTGTTCCTATTCTCCTGTCCACACCACTACTACCCACCATGGCTTCCTCATGCTCCAGCGCTCTTCGGGACGGGCGGACGATGGACCACAAGGAGATGGCAGCCATTACTGCTGACTGGCTGGCCGGCAGGCAGCCGGAGGACGACGACGTCCCAATGGAGAACATGGTAGTTGATGATCCGGCGTCAACCCCCTCCTCCACGCCATCCTCGTCGGTGCATTGCACCATGACCATCGGCGAGGCCCGTGCCCAATATATGGACATGGTGAGGCAGAAGCGTGAGGAGCATTTCTGGGAGGCGCAGGCCGACGCCGCCTACAACCACCATCTCCTCTAGGAGCACATGCAGGCGGAGGAGCAGATCGCCACGGAGCGGGCGGAGCAGGAGGCGCTGCTCGATTCATACCGCTCCTCCCGCGAGGGCCGCCTCGAGCGCTGGCAGTACCGCATGCGGGTGGCAGAGGCAGCGGCTGCCTACAAAGAGGGCGATGAAGCGGGCGAGGCGCTATTTGGCGAGACCGAGGACGAGGCAGAGGACAATGCTGGCGCCGATGAGTCCCTGCTCCGCTGGCGTCGATGAGGCCCTGCTCCGTCGAGGCCCCATGGCGCCAACAACGAGGCAAAGGACACCGCCAGCTCTGCTGAGGTCCCACCCTGCCGGCAACGAGGGGGAGGATTTCCCCCGCTCCACCGAGGCGCCGCCCGACGGCAACGAGACAGAGGACATCGCCAGCTCCGCCGAGGCCCCGCCCCCCTGCCAACGAGGCCGCGCCACATAGAAAACGAGGAAGAGTAGAACACGGTAGGTCGTCGCCGCTCGGGTCCAAGTAAGGCCACCGCTGCTACCCTCCGGTTGCTGGCACTTAGTTGTACATCATGGAGCAATTCTATGATTACAGGATGATTAAAGAGAGCTCCGTGGTTGAGCAAGCTCATGAGATAGAGTCATTTGCTAGAGAACTTGACCACTTCAGTTGTATGCTACCGGACAAGTTTATTGCCGGAGGTATCATCACTAAGCTTCCTCCTTCGTGGATCTCATTGGCACTCTTGATGTGGAAGAAAAGGCGAGAGCAAAGGACACACGTGCTCGAGAAATTGATTGAGGATCTAGGGCCAATCTGGTACAGAAGAAGAACTTCCAGCCCACAAGTTCAAGAACAAAGGCAAGTTTGATGATAAAGCAAAGTTTGATGGTAAAGCAAAGTTTGATGGGAAGAACAAGGCTATGCAACACACGAACTTCAAGAAGAAGAATGACAAGAAGAAAGGTGTTTTTCATGTGGGGATCCTGATCATTGGGCTCCTAGTTGCCCTAATCGCTATGAAAAGCTAGGCGGGTTGACCACTGACGGCCGGTTAGCTTCTTGGCGGCGACGTGGAGTCGGAGAGCTATGTTGGAGAAGGACACTGCTTCTACTTAACTGCTGGTGCAGTTGGCTGACTGACACGTGGGCCCAACAGGCATCTAGGCCACATGTCAGTTATGCAACTACACCTGCAGTTAAGTCACTGAAGCTTCTATTCGGCTCAGCTGGACACAGGTGGGTAGCTTCGCTTAATTAATTATACCTCCAGTGCACCCATTTTTAGTTGAAGAATGTATGAAATGTAATGAAATCCGGTATGTTTATATGGAATCCGACCGTGTATGAATGAATTTATTTCGATTAGGTTGAATTCTTGTATCACTGGCATTGGATGAACATGCAAAACAATGCGTACTAGCATTATTCCGAGGGTGATCACCTCGTTTGCAGCAGTTTCACATGTACTCCCTTCGGTCCTTTCTAGTCTGCATACAAGTTTTGTCTGTAATCAAAGTATCTCTACTTTGACCAATCTTATAGAAAAAAAGTATGCACTTTCACAATGTGTGAACTAAAAAGGAACAAAAGGAGTACAAAGAGTTTGAGCAGCTTTTGAGCGTTCCTGTACATTGCAATCAAACACACAGGCCTGGCAATTCATAGAGAAAATTGAAAACAATCAATGATTATGCATATCAGTGATTCACATGTCAGAGCCAATATTTACTTCACAACTAAAGAATAAAGAAAAAATGGATCGACGCTGCTGACAGCAAAGGGCGTCCCCTTCGAAAATATCAAACGCATGTCTTCTTGCTAAAATCAATGAGCAAAATTTGACAAGGTTTTCCCATTCCAAAATATCAAATGCCTACGATTGTGGAATGGGCAGGGTTTGCCATCAGTTCGGACATTGACATGGCACCTCGTGCTAAATAAACCAGCTGTTCTTTTTGTGCAGTTCCACCAAAGTCAACCAAATTCGCGCGTAGCTTGTATGATTTCGCCCTTATATATTGCAATGCCTTGAACTTATCGGCACCTCCTTTCTTGTGGTGGAAATGAATGATTCGATGTATTCATGAACATTTTGTGCAGGTCCCATTGAAATCAAGCCGAGCACCCCTGTTTGCACAAATACAAAAAAGTGATTAGTATAAAGCAAACTATACTATGAATTGACAGTTTAAACAGGCACCTACATGGTCCATGTAGAGCACACTTTTAGAAAAATGGAACTCATCGGAAAGAATCCTAGAACAACTTTGTACTCGCGCATCACAGCAAGAAAATGGAGATTTGTCAGTCCTTCTGAGCTGAAGCTAGTTTGGTCTTGTGGGGGGTAATGTAACCATCCTTCAACTGCTCCTTCTAATGAGGAGATAGACAGGGCTTCTTAATCCTGGCATAATCGGAACTAGTCACTTCACGTACTGCATATTCTTCTTCAGAGGAAGATGATCCTGTTGTGTAAGGACAAGAGGATAACTAAATGCTAGCATCCCTGTTTGCTTGAAAAAAAGGAAAGGAAGTATTTAAAACAGCACAGGTGAAGCACTTCTCAAGGACAATACCACTTTTTGATGATAGTATCTAAACAGTAGCACAACACCAATAGAGATGACAAAGCTCAGTCATATGGATGAAATCGGTGGGCGAGTACCAACCTTTGTCAGGAGGCTTATTGTGTAGAGTATACAAATGAAGCACTTCTCCGGAACCATCTATTGCTATCCAACATCTTCTTGTGCAGTTCCACTAAAATATATGGTATCTTCAAAGAAGATCCCTGTTTGCACAAGTAGAGATATTTACGTATTACATTAAGAGTGGCATAAAATCAGTGGCAAAACAATTGCTCGTTCCAGCCATAGCAGTAAATTAAGATGCAAAACTATATCATTACTTGTGTCATCACAGTTCCAGTGCTTCATTACAGCACAAGGAGTTGATTTTTGTTTTTCTTCCGCTTGTTCTTCCCCTTCATCACTTGGTTCAATAACAGACAAGCTTCACCTTCAATGTAAGATTTGGCATGTCAATTAGGTTGCACAAGTATAGCACTAAACAATGACACTAATTTTCTGATGAAAGTGGCCAAATATAGGCCAACAGTTGTGAAATATCCTTATCTTACCTCAATGGGATATTGCGGTGCACATACAGATTGGAAGTCTTGTCTCCATTTGTGCAATTCACTAAAATCAAGCAACATTACCGTACACGTAGCACAACATATGAAAGCACACTGCAGAATCATGTGAAAGAAGGCTAGTACTAACCTCTCATGACGCGGAATTCAAACAACTCACAAGAAGAAGATCTGAACCAAATTTTCTAACATGGATAGGAAATAAGATCCCCTCTTGTGCAGTTCCATTAAGATCAAGCAATAAAGGAACGTTGTCGGTGTGACACTTTGGGTGAACTGCACAAAACACTCTTAAAACAAAAGTGTTTTGTGCAGTGCAACAAAAGGTCACAATGGCAACGAGGTGAAGTAGATAACCCTGTTTACACAGAGGTGCAAAGGAAACAACTAGTGGTCAATAACGGTGGATCACACAGAAGCCAACAAAAAGAAGCATCTACCTTATCTAAATGGGAAAGAAAACAAGGTAGTAGCATTTCTCAAACGGTGGCATTGATTAATATTAACAGAGAGATTATATTAACAATAAAATTCATTAAACATGTAATTTGCTTTTAACTGTGGCATTGCATCAATTTTCCAGCGGAATTATTAGAGGGTGCTTGTTTACAGGGACATTTTGGTGGAGGGACTAAAAAAATCCGTGTCAGTCCCATCTAAACCAAACAGGAGGGACTTTTAGGGACTAAAAGTGGGCATTTGGGACTAAAGAAAGAAGAACCCGAGGGAGAGTCTTTTTGGGACTTTTTCCAACAGTTGCCCCTGCCACGCATCGCACCTTGTCTCTATTAGTTCATTACTAGGGTTAACACGGTCTTTTAGCATGTCATTTAATAACCTCTAGTCCATGTTTAGTCCCTGGAACCAAGCAGGTAGGGACTAGGGAGTTTTTAACCAAACAGGGCCTTAGATTAACAACAACTAAAGAGTTGCACGGGACAGTGGACGCACCAGCACCATGTGCATCTACCGATGTACTGGGGTGATGCACAGTCTGTTGCAACAAAGAACAAACAACCAAGGAGCATATTTGTGTTGGTCCCAGTTTTGTTATCTTTGGACACCTTTCCCTATGTGAGCGCAGCAAATCTAGTCCTGCTCAAACTCTACAGATGTGTGTACTGCATTTGTCATTGTTTTCCCTTTTCGACCAACGTACGTGCTGGGTAGCCAGTCTGTACTAGTACTTTCCCCACTTTCTTTCCTCTATGAACCACATCCTAGATTTATGCTATACAACTTTCCCCACTACTTTCCCCCATTCCTGTCCTCTTTGAACCACGTCTTAGATTCATGCAATACAACTTTCCCCACTACTTTCCCCCCTTCCTTTCCTTTTTGAACCATGTCCTAGATTCATGCTATACAACTTTTCCCACTACTTCCCCCATTCATTTCCTCTTTGAACCACGTCCTAGATTCATGGTATACAACTTTCCCCACTACTTTCCTGTTTGATCCAACACCTAGATTCAAGTGCAGAAGCGGAAAAAGCCCACATGCAGCTAGAGCAATGCATGTGGAATAAGTAAATTATACCTTAAGGTTCTTGGGGTGTGGTTTGGTGGGCGACCAAAGGCCGTTCGACCCACATTATGTACGGCGGCGAAGAAGAAGGGGTCGGAGGCCCTCCCGCGCGGCCGCTGGGTGAAAGTGAACAGCTGCGCCGGTAGTGGATTCCCTCCCTCGTCGATGGCGACAACGTTAAGCCTCCTTCCCTTCCCGGCGGACGGATCCTGCCGGCTCTTTGACCAGCAGTGAGGGGAGAGAGAGAGGCCAACGAAGTCTTGTTTAGATCTGGAGAGGGTGAGAGAGTGTGAAGAGAGCAACTACAAGTAGACCAGCAGTGAGGGGAGAGAGAGAGGCCAACGAAGTCTTGTTTAGATCTGGAGAGGGTGAGAGAGTGTGAAGAGAGCAACTACAAGCGTTGAGGCTCCAGGGTGAGAGAAGAGAGAGAGGCCAACGAAGTCTTGTTTAGATCTGGAGAGGGTGAGAGAGTGTGAAGAGAGCAACTACAAGTAGACCAGCAGTGAGGGGAGAGAGAGAGGCCAACGAAGTCTTGTTTAGATCTGGAGAGGGTGAGAGAGTGTGAAGAGAGCAACTACAAGTAGACCAGCAGTGAGGGGAGAGAGAGAGGCCAACGAAGTCTTGTTTAGATCTGGAGAGGGTGAGAGAGTGTGAAGAGAGCAACTACAAGCGTTGAGGCTCCAGGGTGTATATATATACTGGAGAGAGTCTGAAGAGTGCAAACCCTAGAAAACAAGCGCCGAGGCTGCAGCTTATACGTGATGAGGTGATTATACGGTCACTACGAGATCGTATAGCTCCGTATCCATCCATTTTGACCAGTCAAAGAATCCTCCTGGCATGAATTATGCTCAAGTGTAGTTATCGAACCCGAGACCTCAAGTTTGATGAGCGAACAGGCTAACCAGCTACACAACCCTCCCGTTATGTTCAACGACAACAAAATAACCTTTTATACATTCCTACATTCATGTGACAAGCATGCCATGTTTTTGTGTGTGTGAGAGTCATTGGGATTTAAATCATAATCATGTCATGTGCCTTTGGTGGTAAGACTATCCACAGTAGTGCAGAAATAATGCAGCCTTAGTCACCTTACCTCTCTCCACGTAGTACGTTGGGTCCCACCAGTCAGAGGGTGAAACAAACAAATTAGTAAGAAAAATTAAAAGCGCCAGCGGTGTATCTTACCTCACACATCTCACTACTACTCGGGAACACTGTCCAATTGATCCCTGTGTTCGCTCACGCACCATTTTAAGTGAATACTTATTATAACATGCACACAATTTTGGGCACTTGTATTCGACCTAAGTCAGTGTGCCACCGTATCTCATACGACTCCCTCCGTCTAGGTGTAATAAGTCACGTTAGAAGGTGCAGCGGGACCAAGGTGCAAGCAGATTGGAGGAGGAGAAACTTGACCGATCATTCCTCCAATCAAAGTCCTGATTTCTGTCTCTAAATGCAACAATTAATCCAAACAACTAAGAGATGCCGTTTTAGCTACCATGCAGGGCCACGTATTAACTTGCATGCAAGTCGACTTTGATTTCTTGACTGATCAATGCGTAGTTGCGCTCCATGCATTGGGTTTCCGGGGGAGATAACAAAGCAGAGTAAGGAGCGTTTGGTTACATTGCTTAGGCTGGTCATAATGGTGAGTAACTTGGACTAGTAAAACATGCATAAGTTACTAGTCTATGTTACTACTACGCGAAGTTTGCCGTCGGAAGCGAGCCGATCTGGCTCTCCTGAGCTAGCAAGGTTTTTCTAGCCCACCCAAGCTAGCTGGCCCACAAAAGCTAACATGCTTTAACAGTTCCAAACACCTAACCTGGCCCGGCTATGCTATAAGCTGTTCTTGCTAAGGATCCAAACGTTCCCTAAGTAACAACGCTCTCTAGCAATGAGGCCAGGAGGGGATTGAGATGTGAAGTTAATGGACGACGCCTAAACATTTTGGGAATATCTGATTTCCGTAGGATGACTTAACACCTAGACGGAGGGAGTACTACTCCTCAGTCCAGGTTTGATGAAATATTCGTCACCTCTTCTCTTCTTGTACGTATTCCATTTGTATCTCACTTCCTGTGGCTTCACACTCGCACGATTTTCCTATTCTATGAACCTGTGTGTGCGTGTGCGTGTGCGTGTGCGTGTGTGTGTTTAACAACATGTGTGTGTTAGAGAGAGTGACAGATCGACCTACTCCTACAGAGAGATGGTGTGTAGTGTATGATTTTAGCCGCAAGAGTCGGTGCATTCTCTCATTTCCGGGCGTCCGGTAGGGACAGCCGGACAACTGCCACGCCCGCTCCTGACCAGCCTGGCCCACCCAAAGCCCCTCCATCGCCCGCACGCGCTTCCCGCCCGAAACGGTCAACGCCGCTCCAAAGAATCGGTGCCGCTTTCATGCCCGGGCAGAGCGAACGCGACCTCACACTGGTGCCTGCGTTGAAGGGAGAAGCGGATTCAAGAGTGATGGTTGCTTCGTCCGTCCAACTTACTGCTGGGTCTATGTGATTTGACAGCTCATTGGTCATTATTACTGAGGTTGTAGGACTGCTGGATGTCCCACGCTTTCGGCAAAAGGAGGTACTACTAGATTACAATTTTCTCCATTCTTACGGCGGAGGAGTGCAAGAGCAGTGAAAACACGCAGGCTCAGTGATCATATGGCCCACCTCACACTACAACTTTATTTATAAATGACGTGGCACCTACTACTCGTTCTCCTATAAACCTTGCGCTTGGCATCTCTAAACTATTAACCTTGCGATTGGCTCGAGCAATAATGGTATTGCAGTATATATCATTCTGGCTATATGAGACCGAATGAATTGCTGCACGTCCACCACATGGCGAGGGTCGAGGGGCGAGGGAGAGTGCGTACTACTACGTCCGTTTCAATATGGACTACATACAGAGCAAAATGAGTGAATCTACACTCTAAAATACGTCTATATACATCAGTGTTTGGAGTATGTACTAGTAGTTCATATTGAAATCTACTAAAGGACATAGATTCCAAACAGTATGATAATCTCTCTAACCAAGGTAGGGACGAGGAGTAAACGGAGGGAGTACTAGTAAAATTTTCTCCTCGTCCTGCGAGCCACAGCGCGCGTGGGCGAGGGAGCGAGCGTAAGGCGTAGTAAACAATATTCACCTCATCCTGCGAGCCACCGTGCCTGTGGGCGGGGGAGACGGCGTACAAGCAAGCTTATCCTCGTTCTGCGAGTTGACGGGACACATCAAAAGTACTCCAGTGTATAGAGCCTTGCCTCTAAGGTAGGCCCCACATGGTTTGCCTCTTTTTTAACATAATGCGTCAAGTCACAATTTGTTTGTTCACCCGTGGTAGATGATCCTCCCTCCATCTAGTGGACAACTAGTACACGTGTCAAATTACCACATGGGTTGCCTTTTCATACAGAAATGAGCTCCACCGTGTACCCGCGCGGGTGTGGTTGGGAAAGAGGCGAGAGTACGTGCGCCGTGCGTGCACCTCTTCTCTTCGTGCACGTCCCCCACCTACGCGGGTGTGTGTGAGAGATACAAACCTAAACAAATGGCTTGTGCGTTCGTGAGTGTTTTTTTGCGCGCGGGGGGGGGGGGGGGGGGGGGGGGGGGGAGGTTGGTCTCGTGAATGTATTTGTGGGAATATGTGTCGATGACATCTCCAACAAAATTTTGCATGCAATGTGTGTGAAATGGAGGCCTATCCATATCATATATAGAGGGTCGGGCGATCCACGAGAAGAGAGGGAGGGGTCATAGATATCGATAGAGTCGAAGAGAGGATCAAGTGGGTGGGTGCGAGATCAATGAAGAGAGCCATCGAAATTGTGTGTGTGTGCAAGTCAAAGATATAGGGCGACTGACCTAGCTACCGAAACGTCAGAGGGCACAGGTCAAGTTTGTGTGTGGCAGGGAGACATGACTAGAGCGCTCGATGTAACGGTGTGTGTGTGGGGGAGGGAGTGGGGGAGGGGTAGGCAGATGCCTAACTATAGAGGTAGAACGACTCGTATATGTGTTGAGAAGGAGAGACCCAGCTATGTCATGAGGGAGATCGGTCGACATCCATACATAACTGAAGGACGGGAAATAGGATGGGACAGAGAGAGAGAGGAGAGAGAGAGAGGGAGGGAGAGGGGTAGAGTACTGGATGGGTGATGGAGTTGCTTCTCGAAGATGCTGGGAGAGGCCTACTAGACAAATTGAGGGTGGAACTGCAATATTATCAATAAGAGTGGGGATGTGTTTCTGTGTGTGCCTGTGCGTGATAGATATGTCGGGACACGTCCATGGATGATGAAGGGGAACCATGTGTTTGGTAAGAAAACCTAACTAGATCGGTAGATCAATTATTGTTTGTCGGAGGAAGGGAGAGATATAACTAATGAGGTAGATCGATCGATGTGTGGGGAAAACGAGTTATAAGGACCTAGCTAGCTATATGTATAGCGGGAGATCGGTCGGTTTACGTCCATTTGTTAGAGGCAAATAAGGCCCGGCGAGACGGATAGACAGAGAGAATGGAGCTAGGAGGTGGTGCGAGAGGCCCAACTACTAGCTAGATAGGGGGAGGAGTGTGCGGTTGTGAGATTGATGAAAAGAGGGGCGGGAGTTTACTTGTGTGTGGGACCGTATGAGAGACACGAGGCATGGACACATAAAGGAGGAGATTGAAGGTGCATGTGTATGTTGTAGGCAGACATCGTTGGAGAGGTTTATCGATCGGTGTGTGTCGAAAAGGAGTTGTGGAGACTGTGGGAGAACGACCTAAAGAAAAAAAAATGAATGTGCGCGATGGATAGACTGTTGAGGGAGGGGGAGGGCAAGGAGGGCGTGTGCATGCACGAGAGAAAGTTAGTGGTAGCTACAAAGGTTAGAGGATTGTGTGGGTGTAAGAGACTAACAAAGATCATAATTTGATATGAAAGTGGATTCATATATTTGAATAGGAGATCATAGTGTTTTAAACATATACATGCATGGATATATAGGTGATACACGTGTTGTGGTTTTGCACATGTTATACCATAATGTGATGATGCATGGCGTTTGCAACTCACAGCTAAATGTCGAACAATCTAAACCATACTATACATCGAACAATCTCACATTTTATTTGAATTTGTGATAATGGGTGGCGTTTGCAGCTTACAACTAAATATCGTACAATCTAAACAATACTATATATCGAACATTCTCACATTTTTATTTGAATTTGTGGTAACGTGTGGTGTTTGCAACCCACATCTAAATACTTGTAGGTGTAGGGGGCGGGGCACCATAGATAATGTGATAAACACATTATACATATGAGACATGGTTTAGTTTGTGAAGATCTAGCTAGAGCTTGAAATGTACTATGATTTGAAATCAACATAAAGTGGATTCAAAAAATCGAGTTCGAGTTCATATAGTACACATAGTGCATATGTAACCCGAGACTAATCATGTGGTGTGCTGTGAAGATAATACACAAACGATGGTTTAACTTGACAATAATGACGATTGTAGATCTTATTAAAACAGAGAAACGAATTCAAATGCTTTGAATTCACAACAATCATTATTGTAGATCTTATTCAAATAGAGAAATGAATTCAAATTTAGTTCATATTGAAGCGGTAGTATATACGTTTGGAATGCACTAAAACGTTCACTTGAGTACTAGGTTGCATGCATTATACACGTAGCGAAATATTTTAATTGAACATAACATGAATTCAAAGTATTGAATGACATTTGTAGTGCGAATTGATTTGGTTCAGTACACATTAGGCTTGTCCGGAAATTTCAACCCGTGCCTTGTTAGCCCAAAATATTTAAGATATATCTTTGTCTCGTTGTGCTCCGACAACTCCATGCATCTCAACCCACACCTTGCTATTCCAAAATTACAACACGCGCAAAAACTCCCACATCCTGTGAAATCCCGACACGCGAAATGCCCGTGATACCCCTGAACCGGAAGAACCGCCTCAAATCGGTGGGGGTACTTTCGAAACTTACCCCACATTTCGGACAAGCGCGTCCCTAAGCCATGGTTCCCCACTCCCATCCCATCTGTCCACCCATTTGTACACCGAGGCCGGGAAAACCCGCGAATCCCCACACCCTCCCCTGTTCGCCACCCATCCGGAGCCTCTTCCCCGACGACGCCGTCCACAGCAACACCTCGATGTCCCTCATCCACCGTACCGGATGAGGATCCGTCATCGATCTGGTCGTCTCGCCGGTTCAGCTACCCATCCTCCACCTCCAAGGAGCTGCCCGACGTTCCCCTCGTCTTTCGCGCCACCTCCATTCCCACACCGCCGTCTTCACCTGCACCACCGGAAGAGCATCATCATCACCATTTCCTCGGATGAAGCTTCGGCCTAATCGGCGCCACCAAAGAGGTTGTACACTAATCGCCGCATTTTCTTCTTGATTTGATCTCACGGTGCTACCGGAGCTTGGTCCCGAGCCGACACAGCGCGGCTCCATCCACGGCGGCGTCGCCGGCCACTTCCTCCACGGTGTCGCTCCCTTGGCGGCGATGTCCACATCAGTAGGAGCTACTGCTGCTGCTGCTTTAGCTCTCGCTCGCGTTGCTGCTCTTCTCTTGCTCTCGGTCCCCTGCCTGGTCTGCTCTTACTCTTGCTCTTGCTCGCGCTGCTGCTCTCGCTCTTGCTCTTGCTTGCAATGCTGCTCCGATTTAGCTACACTTCAGTCGACTGAATTGACTTTTGGGTCAGTCGATTTTCAAGGGGGTGGGGGGGGGGCTCGCCGGAGTTAAGGAAGAACCAGCCGCAGCGGGGAGGGGGGCTCGCCGGAGAGGTACCCCACTATCTATCTTAGGGCTCAGGGTGGGGGCGGTGGTCGCCGGCGGTGGTGGGGCGGTGGCGTAGGGATCGCTGGAGAAAAAGCTCGGCATGGGGGGCTACAGGGATGACCGGGGCGGCAGCGGACGGGCGGTGGGAAGTGTTTTCAGGGCGGGTGGGGTGGTGCACCGCAGGCCGCGGGCGCCGGGGGGCGGCTGTTTGGCCGGTGCTGGCTGGCGGCTCAGGGGGGTGGAGGTTGAAGATGAACTGCAGGCCCTTGATTTTGTATCCAACGGCTGCAAAATCGACTGACCAGAGATGAAAAAGTCAGTCGACTGACTTGTAGCCTCACCTCTAGTGCGTTCAGTTTCGACAGTAAAATTCAGTTTCGACAGCAAAATTCTGTTTTGACAGTTAAGTTCAGTTTTGACAGTTAAATTCAGTTTCGACAATTAAGTTCAGAGATGAGCAGCTGATGTATACATCTAGCCGTTTGTGGTTATGTATTTTACATCATATATTGGAGATGCTATTAGAATTCCACTCAGGTTAACGTTGTCTCTCTTGTACTGCTTCATCCTCGGCGTCGTACAACTCACCGGAGCTGCTCCAACGACGAAACCCTCCATCACAGCGGAGCAGTGCCTCAGGCTCCATCTGCAGACGCCTAAGATCTTCTTCCCCTCCTCCGACAGCCAAGTCAGCCGAAGCATCCTCACCAGCCAACCTGATCATGCTGAGATCGACATGGCTTCACCAAAGATGGTGTACACTTCTTGTGGTTTGACTTAATCTCACCATGCTTCTTTGCATCCTGTGATCTTCCAATTCTTGTGAACCAAACACCTAGATTGGCAGAAATCCCGTGTTTTTAAATTCTCTGTTTTGCATGTGCATTCCTATCCTATTCATGTCTATTTCCTATCCCTGCATTGTTAGAATCCTCAAATTCAAACAAGCCCTTACACAATTACTTCTATTACAGATATGTGTCAAAGAAAACCTTGTGTGGTTTGTCCTGCTCCTGCGGTGTCGTGTTCCACCCTAGCTCAGCTGCTCCAATGACGAAAGGGTTCACCACAGCAGGGATCCGCTCTCTAGACTGTCTTTCGCCGCCTCAGATCTTCTTCCCCGCCGCCGGCAGCCACGACAACTGCATTACCATCATCAACTGAGCAGATGACCTAGAGGACTACATGGGTCCGCAAGAGAGGTCGCACTCTTCCGTGTCTGCTTACGTTATGCATCGCTTAATATGATGACATGCTACTTTATCGTCGTGTTCACCTATTAGACTCCGACTCAGGTCCAAAATTATGCTAAAACTTGAGTTTTTAAATGGTTTTGAAGTACATATTGGGGCAGCAATCTGTACTATCTGTCTACTATCTGTTAAAATCGGGTGTCTACTATGAGTTTCATGTTGGGTGCAAACAAACATTAAAGGAGCCATTATCTGTATTTTTTAACTAAAGCTATTATCTGCCTGCTATCATTGGTTTTGGGTCTATCAACAGTTTGCTACCTTCACACTGGATTTGTGCATGCACTCCTTACATAATCTCACTATGTTTTATTCCTATGCATGTCAGTTATTGTACACAATGGAACTGAACATGTAGAGCAAAATAGATGAGCCTTGCGCGGCAATAAAATTTCATGCAGACGTCGCTCCATGGTGGGCGCAAAGGCAGCCCCCCTCAACCCATTTCAGATCGTAATCCAGAGGAAGATAACTGTTCTAAGGGGGATTCAGAAGCAGAAGACCACTCCTATTTACCCCATGAGGTCTTCGCTCTAACTTGGCATGATGATGTTGGTAATATCATGCATATGGTGCCTTGCATTGCTTACTGTATACATCAAAGATGTCATCTGCTTAGTTTAGACATGCTTTGTGTCAATGCCATCTGTTTAGTTTCTTTATCGTATATGTGAATCATGCAATGCCATCTTGTTTAGCCAGGCATCATATATGTGAATTTTGCAATGCAACCATGGTTAGCCAGTCATCTTATATGTGAATTATATCATGGCATCATGTTTTTATTACGTATTAAACTTGTCAACAATTTTAGTACATTCAATTACTCTTCCTGTGCATCAGCCATTCGGCATGGTCATGGAAAAATCTGGAGTGGAAACAAGGTCTTCAGAGCAGACAATGCTATCTGACGAAGCGCATGTCTTGTTGGTTACAGATAGCTACTCAGAGGAGGATTCAGAGACAGATGACCAGTCCTATCCCCCCCCCGAGGTGCATGCTCTAACTTGGCAGTGTTATGTTGCTCATATGCAGGGTTATGTTGCTCATATCGTGTGTATGGTATCTTGCATTGCTATGTCATTTGCTTAGTTTAGAAATGATTTGTGTGAATGCCACCTGTTTAGTGTCTAATTACCATATATGTGAATTATGCAATGCCATCTTTTTGCAAGACATTATATGTGTGAATTATGCAATGCTATCTTGTTGCAAGGCATTATATATGTGAATTATGCAATGCCATGCTGTTTAGCCAAGCGTCATATATGTGAATTATATCATGCCGTACTTTTTTTGTATTTCTCATTGCTTTTGTCGACAATGTTTATATATTCAACTGCTCTTCCTGTGCATCAGCCATTTGAATTGGTGATGGAGAAATCTGGAGTGAAAACAAGGTCTTCAGAGCAGACAATGCTACCTGGTGAAGCATATATGTTGCTGGTTACAAGTAGCTCTTCAGAGGAGGATTCAGAGGCAGATGACCAGTCCTATTATCCCCCTGAGGTGTATGCTCAAACTTGGCAGGGTTATATTACTCATATCATGCATATGTTGTATTGCAATGCTTAGTTTTTACATCATATACACGATATTGAATGCCATCTCCTTAGTTGACACATCATATATGCGATTGCCCTCTACTCACTTCCTTAGTATATAAATCATATATTTGAATTATATCATGCCATGATGTTTAAAAAGACAGCATGTATCTGAATTATGGCATGCCAACCCATTTTCTAAATACATAATATAGTTATATCATCTCATCTTGTTCACATAGTCATCATATTTTGAATTATGTCATTCTATCCGTGAATTATATCATGCCATCATGTTTCCATTGACGACATGTTTGTGATTTATGGCATGCCAACCACTTTAATAGGCACATCGTATAGTTATATCATGTCATCCTGTTTACATAGTCATCATATTTTGAAGTATGTCATTTTATCCTGTTTAGTTAGCCATCATACATGCGAAATTGTGTCATGCTATCATGTTTAATTAGCTATCATATATTTGAAATTATGTCCTGCTATTCTGTTTGGTTAGACAACATAAATGTAAATTATTTCATGCCCTGTTTTCTTCCCTACTATCTGTTGCACCTGTCTATCTTACAATGTCTGTACATTCAATTACTTTTCTTGTTTATCAGCCATTTCAACTGGAGGGGGTGTCGGTGTCAAAACCGCGGATCTCGGGTAGGGGGTCCCAAACTGTGCGTCTAGGCCGGATGGTAACAGGAGGCAAGGGACACAAAGTTTTACCCAGGCTCGGGCCCTCTTGATGGAGGTAAAACCCTACGTCCTGCTTGATTAATATTGATGATATGGGTAGTACAAGAGTAGATCTACCACGAGATCGGAGAGGCTAAACCCTAGAAGCTAGCCTATGGTATGATTGTTCTGTATGTTGTCCTACAGACTAAAACCCTCCGGTTTATATAGACAACGGAGAGGGCTAGGGTTACACAGAGTCGGTTACAATGGTAGGAGATCTACATATCCGTATCGCCAAGCTTGCCTTCCACGCCAAGGAAAGTCCCTTCCGGACACGGGACGAAGTCTTCAATCTTGTATGTTCAAGTCTAGGAGTCCGGCCGAAGGTATAGTCCGGCTATCCGGATACCCCCTAATCCAGGACTCCCTCAGTAGCCCCTGAACCAGGCTTCAATGACAACGAGTTCGGCGCGCAGATTGTCTTCGCCATTGCAAGGCGGGTTCCTCCTCCAAGTACTTCATAGAAGATTTTGAACACAAAGATAGTGTCCGGCTCTGCAAAATAAGTTTCCACATATTGCCATAGAGAGAATAATATTTACACAAATCTAATCTGCTGACATATTCCGTAGTGTGACATCGCACCACGGCCAAGCCTTTATTCGAATCGTTTTATTGTTCCACCTCAGCGTGTCATGCGAGGTGGTTTCCTTGGCACGTCTCGTCGGAGCAGAGATCGTGTCCCCTTATTCCGGGATTCTCATCCATACGGGCGTGGGTAACCCAACCGCTTCTAGGACTCCTAGACTATAGGCAAGTCCAAACGGCCACGAAGAGGACGCTTGATATTCACCCTCTTTATAAAGGGACAAGGCTTTTATTTTTTTCCCTCCCGTGCTCAATCGAATCCTTCCCCCACCTCAAGCTCAAACGCCCAAAGTTCAGGTCAGGTGCTCCGAACCTTCAATTATGTCCGGATCTAGCCTTCGAGGCCGATGGGTGCCTTCCTCCGTCACGGAAGAAGACATCAAAAAGTTGAGGGAGGCCAGATATTTGACCGCCGAGGTTTTGCATCGGCTGCCTGCCGGAGGGCAGGCCGTCCCGTCCCCCGAACCCAACGAGAACGTCGTGTTCGTCTCCCACCTCCTCCGAGGTCTAGCCCTTGCTCTGGATCCTTTCGTCAGGGGTTTGATGTTTTATTACGGGCTAGATTTCCATGATCTAGCTCCGGACTCCTTTCTTCATATCACGACATTTATCATTGTGTGCGAGGCCTTCCTCCGGGTTACCCCCCACTTTGGCCTGTGGCTCAAGACCTTTGAAGTAAAGCCGAAGATGATCGAGGGGCAACATGCAGCATGTGGAGGTGCCTCAATATGCAAGATGACGGGAGCTCCATGGCCCAAAGGTTCCATTCCAAAGGTGTCTGAATTGTGGCAACAGGAGTGGTTCTACATCATGGCTCCTAGAAGTGCCAAGTGGGCGGCCGCCCCTGTTTTCCGCTCGGGCCCTCCACCACAACTGATGTCATGGATCAGCAGAGGTCTTAGCTGGGGTCCAGCCAAGGACGTGCCTATACTGCAAAGCCGCATTCGAGATCTCTTCAATGGAGATTTTAGTTTGGTTGCGGTAATACAAGTTATGCTGGTTCATCAAGTCCAGCCTTGCAAACGCCGGCCCCTTCGCTTGTGGGAGTTCAATCCCGAGGGACCGCGTGTCATTCAAAATTTCCTTGGCCCGATGCACAAGGAGATGTACAAGTCATTCTTCGGACCTCAGGTAGAGTGTCCGGAAATCACCGAGGACGTGGGCCCGAGTAGTAATCGCGCCGCCGAACAGGTAAGGAATTTTCCGGCCGAACATACTATCTCTCATTTGTTACGAAGTTATTTCTGAGAGTTCTCTTTTTGACCGGGACTGGCTAACAAAGGCGAAGTTGATTTGGTGTTCGCCCCCCCTTCCTGAGGGTTTGGACAATCCGGTGTTGGAAAAGATGCTCCAGGTCGCACCTTGCCCGGAGCCCTTGAAGGAAGATACTGGTGGGATAATACGGGCAGACGCGGGCCCCCAACGCTGCCCATTCTAACCGAGGGAGCGAGCGTCTCCATGAAGGAAGATGACCGGAGGAGGAAAAGGACTGCGCCCGGGGATTCAGAAGCCGAAGCTTCCAAACGGGAGAAGAAGTCTCCCACAGAGGGTCCTACCTTGGGGGGTGCTTTTGCCGCACAAAGTCCGTGGGGGGATCAATTCTCCAATGAGTCGTAAGTGACCCAAAATACTTTAATAGTATAGGTATGCCATCCTTTTCTTCTGAGAAAATAACCACCGCATATATCTTTGCAGTTCGGGCCTTAGCCCCTCTCAAATGAGCTCGTCTTCAGGGGATCTTCTTCCAGAGATGATGGAGAGTGAAACGCCTCCTCCGGACTCCTCCGCTCCGGAAGCGAGCGACCCCGAAGTGTCGTCGCGGAGGGCCTCTCCGAGTCCGGTGAGGCTAGAAGATAATCCCATTGACCCCCAAAGCTCCCAGTGTCCGGCTCCCGAAGAGAGCGGAAAAAAGAGTCCGGCACCGTCTGGTGTGCGATCGGATGTTCTGAGGAAGTTGGTGGGGCGAGCGGCCATCTTAGATGAACACCATGTGCTGATGAATACGGTGATGGAGAGAATCTCGTCCGTCGAAAGCGGATTGCATGAAGCTTTTATGAGTCTACTGATAGGCTTTGAGGTATGTAAAATAATGTATGATAGTCCTGCACATGCTAGGTGTGCCCTGTGTAGATAGTAGCCCCTGAGACTCTGGTTGTCGTCGGAAATGACGACGAACAGAGGATCATATTCCCAGGTAATAACCATACTGCCTCTATGTGCAGGTGATGGAGGCTCCGGTGGCTAGCCGGACTAGCGAGTTTGCCCACTTAAAATGACAGTTGGATGCGGCAGATGCCGACATCGAGCTTGTTAACAAAAGGCTTGACGAGGCACAGGGTAAGTGTCATTATCTGGTAAATGCCACATAGTAAGAGCAACATGATGCCAGTATCTTTAATATGTTGTGACTGCAGATGGAGCTGCCACTGTTGAAGCCTTGTGGGCAGAACTTGCCTGAGCCAAGGAACAAGCGAGGTTTGGTAATGCGGCTGCTTTGAGGCGGCCGAAGAGTTGAAAGCCGAGAAGGCCGCGCATGGCGAGAGCCGAGATAAGATGGCCAAGATGTCCATAGAATTAAAAGCCGCCGCCGGCCGTTGTCGGGTTCTTGAAAAGGAAAACCTAGCGAAGGCATCGGACCTTGAGAAGGCTGCTGCGAAGAGAAAAGACATCCGCTCTGCTATGAGGGCGAAGAAGGAGGAGCTGCGGGAAGCTGGGGATATTGTAGCTGGGAAATCCTTTATGTTGCGGAGGAAGTTCGGATATCCACGGTATGCCTCTCTAGATCGGCTGTGGAGTTCGCAGAATGTGTATATGTGTAGCGCCCCGAGACCGATGTGCCAGGTGTCGTCCAGTTATTCACTGTTGTTGCGTTGTCTTTGCTTGCGTGTCATGCATTGCATTCATCTTTGCATCATGTGCATTGCATCTTGTCATCATGCCATCATGTCATTAATCTTTGCAACTCATATTAATAAACCGTATGGATCTTCGCTCCATTTAAATCGAGGGAATTCACATGGTGTTTCTCTTTATAACATATCCTCCCAATATTTAGGGAGCTATATAAAAACCATTCCATTAATTTGGAATCACCATAACACACTTACAGCTAAGTTCCATGCCTTTTTCCTTCTCAACTCTTGGCCTCTAACTTTGCCACATGTCCTTTCGTCATTTTCCGGAGCTCCACCTAATTTCTCAACATTTTTGGGCACTCCTAAAATCTATCCAAGTTCAAACCTTTTGAATTAAATTCAAAGAAATTTGAATTTATTCTTTCAATCTTGGTCTTTCCTAATTTTCTCGGACCTAACATATTTTTGTGAGTCTAAGAAAATTTACCGCTTGTCCAAATTCTTCTTCAACCTTCTCCTCTGTCCTTTTTCCTTTCTTTTAGTTCTCTGTTTTTTTTTAAAAAAAGAAAGGAGTGGGGGAGAGAGAGAGTAGCCCAGCTGGTCACTTGGGCCTCAGTCCAGGCCGGCCCGCTTCCCAGTCCCGCTTTCTAACCCTAGTACCGCAGCCCGATCCCCATCTCCCATCTCTCCCTCCTCTCGCTAACCTCGCGCCGCCAGGAGAGGACGCACGCGCTCGATCCACATCTCCTCGATCCCCATCTCCCTCGCGCCGCCACCCACAGGACCCCGACGCGCACGTCTCCTCCCTGACTCTCCCTTGCCTATGCGCACCTCACGCCGGCGAGCACGTCGCCCCTCCGCGCGACCCCTTCCTCTGCTACTCCTCCTTCCACGCCCTGCTGCAGCTGCTCTTCCCAGCGTTGCCCGTCGCCGCCACCTGGCCACCTCGCGCGCGCCACGACCTACCTCTGCGCGTGCGCCACCACGGGTCAGAGCTCGCCGGACCCGCATGCCATCGCCTCTGTCGCGCCTCCCTCTTCTTCTACTGCTGTGCGGCGCCACCGCAGTACCGCCCTGACCTTTGCATCGCCAGCGTCCCTGCCTCGTTGACCCGTTGCGTGGGCCAGCGACGACCGCGTCGTTGACTCCGGTCGAGTCCCTGCACCGGCGACCTCCGTCTCCAGCCATTGCCGGCAAGCAAGCCGCTGCCGTCCACTTCGTCGTGTTCCCCTCCGCATGCGTCCGCCATGTTCCATCTCTATTAGGGCCTGCCTCCTGCCGCTGATGCGCTGCGGGACCTCGATGCCGAGTGCCTCGTCGTTGGATTCCTCATAGTCACCACCGACCCCGATTTGTGTATCTTTTGCTGTCGGACGCGCCAAGTCCAGCCGGTCCAGGAGCACCTCAAGTTCGACTACACAAAACTCCAAGTCCAAAGACTACCATGGCCATGATCTCACCGAGTACCACTACGGGTTCGTCAAGACCGCAAGTACCCTTTTGATTGCCAGGACTGAGACCCCAAGTTCAGCTACATGTTGCTGCTCCGATCGAGACCGCCAAGTACCGAGACCGCCAAGTACCATGACGGACCGTCAAGTTCCGCAAGATACTAAGTACTGCTACCCTCGACCCGAACATCTACGAACCCTGTACGTCGTGACCGTTTCCAAAGACCGTCGGGTGAACAACTACCGTCGCCACGAGAAGGACAACTTCCCACAACGACCCGTGAACAACTACTTCCACGACGACCGAGTACCACTACTTCCCACGACGATCGTGAACAACTACACTTCTTGACCCGAACCGCTCCGATAACGCACCCTTCGAAGGTATAACCCTCGAGACGACGCCCGTAAACGAATTTTGTGTGTTGTATGAGATGCTCGTGCTTGCTCCGTGCTCGAATTGTCGGTGCACGTCGCCCCTCTTTTTGCCATGCCACCAACTCGTGGGACACCCGGAATCCGGGATCACTCCCCACCATCCTTGCATGTCATGTTCCACACACTTCTCCTTTGCATCGGTATCTCAATCGAGTTACCGGAACCGGAACGTTGCCGTGGCACCGTTTTCATTATCGTTGCCGTGGCACCCTTTTTCCTTTCCACCACGGTGACAAATGTTTCATAATGCTCTTGTCAACTTTTAATAAAACTTGCATAAAACTTGAGCATGTCATCCGCATCATATTAACAACATTAAGATGGCTTAAATTGTTGTTGCACCAAATTGATAATTGCATATGGGGATTTACCGGTTTTGTTGTTTATTATATCCGGCCCCATTTAAATTGTTTAGATGGTATAGTTTGATATGCTACACCTCTTGCCATGTTAACCAACATTTAATATTGTTGAGTACCTAACCGAGAGAGAACTAAATAATTGGTGTGGTGTTCCGTCAATATGCAACTTGTTGCATATTGAGCTCCACTTAATTTGTAGTATTACTTGTTGCTTTTGCCATGTCTTGCCCTCTTTAAACCGGACATGCATCATACTTGGTTGTGCATCGTGCCATGATTATGTGTTGGTTGTTTACTATGTGTGTGCTTTCTTTTCCGGTGTTTGCTTCTTCGGGTTGGTTCCGTTAACGTCGCGCTTGTGAGGATCCGTTCGTCTACGTCCGTTTATCTTCTTCATGGACTCGTTCTTCTTCCTTGCGGGATTTCAGGCAAGATGATCATACCCTCGAAATCACTACTATCTTTGCTTTGCTAGATGCTCGCTCTTTTGCTATGCCAATGCTACGATGCCTACCATTTGCTTGTCAGCCTCCCAAATTGCCATGCCAAACCTCTAACCCACCATTGTCCTAGCAAACCGTTGATTGGCTATGTTACCGCTTTGCTCAGCCCCTCTTATAGCATTGCTAGTTGCAGGTGGAGATTGGAGGCCGTTCCTTGTTGGAACATGTTTACTTGTTGGGATATCACTATATATCTTATTTAATTAATGCATCTATATACTTGGTAAAGGGTGGAAGGCTCGGCCTTATGCCTGGTGTTTTGTTCCACTCTTGCCGCCCTAGTTTCCGTCATATCGGTGTTATGTTCCCGGATTTTGCGTTCCTTACGCGGTTGGGTAATAATGGGAACCCCTTGACAGTTTGCCTTAAGTAAAGCTCCTCCAGCAATGCCCAACCTTGGTTTTACCATTTGCCTCACCACCACCTACTTTTCCCTTGGGAGTCGCTCTCTCGAGGGTCATCTTTATTTTAACCCCCCCGGGCCAGTGCTTGTCTAAGTGTTGGTCCGAAATGGGCAGCCTGCGGGGCCACCTCGGGGAAACTTGAGGGCTGGTTTTACTCGTAGCTTGACCTATCCGGTGTTGCCCTGAGAACGAGATATGGGCAGCTCCCATCAGGATGTCGGCGCATCGGGCGGTGTTGCTGGTTTAGTTTTACCCTGTCGAAATGTCTTGTTGTACCGGGATACCGAGTCTGATCGGAATGTCTCGGGAGGAGGTCTATTCCTTCGTTCATCGTGAGAGCATGTGATGGGCTAAGTTGGGACACCCCTGCAGGGATTTGAACTTTTGAAAGCCGTGCCCGCGGTTATGGGCAGATGGGAATTTGTTAACGTCCGGTTGTAGAAAACCTAAAGTCGACCTTAACTAAAATGAATCAACCGCGTGTGTAACCGTGATGGTCTCTTTCCGGCGGGGTCCGGGAAGTAAACACGGTTGTTAGAGTTATGCTTGACGTAGGTTGTTTAGGATCACTTCTTGATCATACTTTCTCGACCATGCCTTGCCTTCTCTTCTCGCTCTCATTTGCGTATGTTAGCCACCATATATGCTAGTCGCTTGCTGCAGCTCCACTTCATACCTTTACCTTACCCATAAGCTTAAATAGTCTTGATCGCGAGGGTGCGAGATTGCTGAGTCCCCGTGGCTCACAGATACTTCCAAAACCAGCTTGCAGGTGCCGATGAGACCGTGCAGTTGACGCAACCAAGCTCAGGAAGAGCTCGATGAAGATCTTGTCCTTTGTGTTGTTTCGTTCTAGTTGATCAGTATTGGAGCCCAGTTGGGGTCGATCGGGGACCTTGTGCATTTGGGGTTCTTCTTTTATTTTGGTTCCGTAGTCGGACCTTGATTGTATTTGGATGTGGTAATGCTTTATTCATGTATTTGTGTGAAGTGGCGATTGTAAGCCAACTATGTATCTTTTCCCCTCATGTATTACATGGGTTGTGTGAAGATTACCTCACTTGCGACATATGCCTTCAATGCGATTATGTCTCTAAGTTGTGCCTCGACACGTGGGAGCTATAGTCGCATCGAGGGTGTTACAATATGGATTTGGCGGTGAGCGCTGCCGATGCGGCCAAGTACTTCCAGGGTCAGACGGACCGTGAAGTGGATAGCTGTTTTGGACACAATTCCATTCTCCCGAGCGTCCGCTTTCATTGACTGACCAATTAGCCGAATGGGCCGAACTGAATAGGTTGTCCGGACTCGCCATGAGGTCTGTTGGGGATCAGCTATGGCCGGAAAGGCCAAAGCCGAACAGCTATTTCAGCTTGGTGCAGCAGTTCCTTGACGTGGTGCCGTGCATTAATGCGATGAAGAGGTCGGCATGCATAGAGGGCTCACGGATGGCCTTTGCCCGTGTTAAAGCATACTGGGCGGAGATGGATGCTACCACTGTTGCAGCGCGGGATTCGGCCATAGGTCGAATGGCTGCTGAGCACTACTTTGAAGAAGTTCTTGAGGGTGCTCGTTTGATAGAGACCCAGTGCTCAAAAGATATTATGTTTGAGTGATATGTAATCTCATTGTAAGCGAGATGCTTTTATAATTTTTATAAGGCTATTTTTATACTTTTGCCTGAAAGTAATATGATGCCTCCTGGGCGGCCGTTTATGTATACATGTGTATAACCTGAAAGATTGCAGCCGTCGGCTTCAACCCCCACGCATATAATGCGGAGGTGCTCACAAAAAACACGCGTTCACACTTAACCCAACGTCTTGGTCCTATTAAGGAGGTGATAGCGGAGCGAGCGAGGCAACCGGACTATAATGCTTTAGCACTTTCACTTAGCCATAGGAGTTTGACAGTGGGGCTACTAGATAGCCCCTGGTGGCTCCACACTCTCCCGATCCCGGGGTGCGTACATGCCTGGCCGAGAAACGGCCCTTCGTTAAGGTGGAGGAATTCTAACATTCCAACAGGTCATCGAGTTGTTGACCAGTCTCACGTTATATCATGACAGTCAGTTTTCGGCTTTCTCTACTGAGGTGCTCGTCCGGATGAACCATGGCATAATCGCAGTAGTTCTCCTGGTGCTACCTTAGCCGGTAAAGCGGAACGTAAGGCACCAAAACACAGGAGCCGGGAAAACCCAACATTTGACCAAAGATAATGATTCGGAGTTGATGCATATAGGGCCAAACTCGCGACACCGAACACTCCCTAAGGTATTCGGTCTTTGTGGTATAAACCGGGCCTAAATAATGGCCTTTGTAAGAAGCCCCTTGTGTCCAGGTACGTGCATTGTTCTAGCGTGGCCACATGCCAAGACGTCAGCATCCTTCTCAACTGTGGATATGTATCAACAAGAGACAGTAAAAAAGGTTTACACAGGGTCTTAATCTAAAAAGAATCCTTGGATCGGGTCCCTGCTGCATGTCTGTGCCTGTGTCTCCATTGTGCCGTATCCTAGACGGGTGTAGCACGATGATCGTCTGTAAAAGAGAGGAATTTAGGTGAAAAAGTTGTGCAAAAAGGATAGTTTTTTTAAAAAAACCATGTATAATTCAAGATGAGAAGAAATTGCCACTTGTCTGTGCGCGTTGAGCCCCTTGTATTTGACAAATAGGGGTGTGACCATTTATTTGGTATAAATAGCGGCGCCGGACTTGATTAGTTGTGTCTGAGGTCTTGACAACCTATTGGATGCTTTTGCTGGTCCGGGCGCCTTTAGTGTGCGGCTGCCAAGGCAGCCGCACTCTCTTCGGCGCGCAGAGATCGCTTGATATTTCCGTTCACTGAAATGATGCCACGTGTACCGGGCATCTTGAGTGTGAGGGAGGCGTAGTGTGGTATTGCATTAAAGCGAGCGAAAGCTTCGCGTCCGAGCAGTGCTTGATAGCCACTTTGGAACGGAGCGATGTGGAAGGTTAAATGCTCGCGACGGAAGTTATCGGGGGAGCCGAATATAACTTGTAGTAGGAGGGAGCCCGTACAATGAGCCCCTGGGCCTGGCGTTACTCCTTTAAAGGTAGTATTGCTATGGCAAATTTTTGTTGGGTCTAACCCCATCCCGTGGATTGTATCCTAATATATTAGGTTTAGATTGCTGCCACCATCCATCAAGACTCGTGTGAAGTGATATCCGCCAATTACTGGGTCTAATACCAGGGCAGCCCATCCTGCGTGTCGGATACTTGCTAAGTAATCGCGATGGTCGAAAGTGATCGGTTGAGACGACCAGTGGCAGGACTTCGTGGTGACAGGCACTGGGGTATATTTTCCTGGGAGTGCCGCGTTGTTTTTTCCCTTGATCACGTGTAACACATTTACTGTTTTAACTTCTGGTGGAAATTTCTTTTGTTCCCCAGTGTCTTGCTTGGGAGGCTCGTCCTCGTCTTCACTTGGTGTATCCTCCCCCTTGTGTACGACATTGAGCTTGCCGGACTGCTTGAAGACCCAACATTCTCTCTGGGTGTGATTAGCAGGTTTACCAGGGGTACTATGGATCTGACATACTTGGTCCAGAATTTTGTTGAGGCTGGACAGTTCATCCCTGGTGCCTTTAGAGGGCGGCTTTTGACCTGGCCAAGAGCTTTTGAATCTGGCGTTTACTGCCGTGCCCTTCGTGCTGTCTTCTTTATTCCGACGTTTGTTATTGCTGTTGCGCCCTGATTTCCCGTTTCCATCTCTAACTTCAGATGTACTGGGGTCGCTGGTGCTGCATCTGGCTAGCCATCTGTCCTCACTCGCACAAAAGCGGGTCATGAGGTTTGTTAGTGCGGCCATCGTTCTCGGCTTATTTTGGCCGAGGTGTCTGGCGAGCCATTCGTCACGGACGCTATGCTTAAAAGCTGCCAAGGCTTCGGTGTCCGGACAGTCGACAATCTGGTTCTTTTTAGTAAGAAACCTGTTCCAAAGCTTTCAGGCTGACTCTCCGGGCTGTTGAGTTATATGACTCAAATCGTCTGCATCCGGAGGTCGAACATAAGTCCCTTGAAAATTTGCCCGAAAGGCGTCTTCGAGCTCTTCCCAACTTCCAATGGAGCTTTCGGGGAGGCCTTTAAGCCAGTGACGAGCTGGCCCTTTGAGCTTGAGGGGTAAGTACTTGATGGCATGGAGATCATCTCCCCGAGCCATATGGATATGAAGGATGTAGTCCTCAATCCAGACCCCAGGGTCTGTTGTTTCGTCGTATGTCTCTATGTTTACGGGTTTGAATCCCTCTGGAAACTCATGGTCCAGCACCTCATCGGTGAAACATAGGGGGTGTGCGGCACCCCTGAAGCTGGGTGTACCGCATTGTTCGGATGTTTGTTGTGTTGCATTGTATGCTGGGGCGCGCTTGCGTGGTCCATAGATGGATCTTGTTGCAGCGTCCTTTGGGTGCGAACCCTCGCATGGGTCGCGTGTTATATTGTGAGTGGCGTTATATGCCGCTCTGTGTTGGTAGAGGGGTCGTCTATCCGGCCAGGTGGCTGCTTTGATATTTGGTTGTGGGGGGTTTGAGGCCTCCTCATCGAATTCAGGTAGCAGCTTCCGCTTTGGGTAGCTCTTGGAGGGGCGATTGTCGCCGTACCTCGCTGCTGTGTTGAGTATTTTACTCCATCTTATTTGGAGTGTGTCTTGCGCAGCCTTGAGCCTTTGCTTCTTCTTTTTAAGACTCCTCGTGGTGGCAACAAGCCTTTTACGGGCATTCTGCTGCTCCGGGTGCCTGTCCGGCGTTATGTCGTCTGGACCATTATCCTTGATAGAATTTGTTTGTTCGGTTTGATTATCTGGATTGCCGTTGTCCGGCAGAGGTTCGCCCTCCTCCAGCGCTCTGTGTGATCGTTATTTCTGTCGAGGCAGGATTTGGTGCGGCGCTTGCGTCGCCGCTTTGACTGCTTCTCGAGGGAACAAGCCTTCGGTGCATCCTTCCGCTCCTCGTCGTCATCTTTTGGTGCGTCCACCATGTATACGTCATATGACGAGGTGGCTTTCCAAGGCCCTATAGGCGCTGGTTCTTCATCGTTTCCTTCATCGGCGTCCATACCGTCGGTGTCTTCGGAGTCTAAGTCGAGCATGTCGGTTAAATCGTCGACAGTAGCTACAGAGTGGGTGGTGGGTGGGCTTTGAATTTCTTCATCGTCCGTATCCCAACCTTGCTGACCGTAGTCCGGCCAGGGCTCTCCTGATGAAGAGAGAGACTTTAGTGTCCTCAGAATATCACCGAAAGACGAGTGCTGAAAGATGTCCGCGGCAGTAAACTCCATGATCAGCGCCCAATCTGATTCGATCGGCAGGGGCACGGAGGGTTCGGAGTCCGGAGAGGAGTCCGGCTCCTTGGAGTTACGAGTCTCGCGGAGTGCGGGGCTGGTGTTCGGCTCGATCGCCGTTGGGATCGCAGCCCCCGAGGCGGCGTCCAACCACCCATCCTCGATCAGCGCAGTTGGCTCCGAATTAAGGGTCGAAGCCCATGCGGGTGCGGCCTCCAGGGCACTGTTCGGCGGCAGAGCTAGATCATGCTCGTCATGACAGTGCGGAGCGCTCGGCAGTGGCTCGAATCCGTCGAAGATCAAGTCCCCGCGGATGTCAGCCATGTAGTTTAAACTTCCAGATCTGAACTGACGGCCAGGGGCATAGCTTTCGATCTGCTCCAGATGGCCAAGTGAATTGGCCCGTAGTGCGAAGCCACCGAAGACGAAGATCTGTCCGGGGAGGAAGGTCTCACCCTAGACTGCATCGCTATTGATGATCGTAGGAGCCATCAAGCCTAATGGCGACGACACAGAGGAACTCTCAATGAAATCACCAATGTCGGTGTCAAAACCGGCGGATCTCGGGTAGGGGGTCCCGAACTGTGCGTCTAGGCCGGATGGTAACAGGAGGCAAGGGACACGAAGTTTTACCCAGGTTCGGGCCCTCTTGATGGAGGTAAAACCCTACGTCCTGCTTGATTAATATTGATGATATGGGTAGTACAAGAGTAGATCTACCACGAGATCGGAGAGGCTAAACCCTAGAAGCTAGCCTATGGTATGATTGTTTTGTATGTTGTCCTACGGACTAAAACCCTCCGGTTTATATAGACACCGGAGAGGGCTAGGGTTACACAGAGTCGGTTACAATGGTAGGAGATCTACATATCCGTATCGCCAAGCTTGCCTTCCACGCCAAGAAAAGTCCCTTCCGGACACGGGACGAAGTCTTCAATCTTGTATCTTCAAGTCTAGGAGTCCGGCCGAAGGTATAGTCCGGCTATCCGGACAACCCCTAATCCAGGACTTCCTCAGGGGGTGATGGCCGTATCTGTGGGAGTAAAAATACGGTCTTCAGAAAAGATCGTGCTACCTGTCGATGGAGATAGAACCACGGTTGTACTTGCCCCAGAACCAGCCCCACCACACATAACCCAAACTCACGCAGATTGTACCCCTACCCAGTTGGACAGAGAACCAGCTACACACCTTCTAACCCCAACCCCAGCAGATAGTTACCCAGTTCCTATTGACACAGCACCGTCTCCACCATAGAGCACCCAAACATGAGCAGTTAGTAAGGCAACTGGAGTGCCCAAAGCACGAGGACCACCACTCCAAACCCCAAGTCAACGCTTAAAGCAGAAGAAGAATTGTTCTCAGGTCAAGTTCCGTAGCTATGGTTCATACAACTTTGCTCTTGCATCACTATATTTACTCATACCAACTAATTTCAAATTTGAAGGACGCAATTGAAACTCCAATGGTGCAACAGGTATGTTTTAAACCTGTTTCTTTAACGTTTTTGCTGTTGTAACTTTCTCTATGTTGATTTTAGTTTCAATTGAATAAACAGTTATGTTCTCATGCCATGCACATTACAAGTGTTGTTATTGCTGTGTAGTTTCCCACACTTATATTTCGTCTATGCTTCTTTGTCTTAAATAGATATGATTCGAACTGTATCTATCTTGATTTGGAAACATAAACTAGAATGATATAGATCATACAGTGACCATACTACATAGATATATGTTTGTTTCATGCTGTTATCCTGTCCACCTTACTACTGAACTGGTTTACCAAAATGAGTTTCATATACTACATTGTAAACATGTGATGTGTTTGTTTGTTTCTCCTTTAGAACGCGGATAAAATATTGGAGAAGAGCACCCCGTTATGCAATGGTAAAGGAAGTAATGCAGATAAGGTTCAAGATAGTGAGACATCCATGTTGTTCTCCAAGAAAGCTGATAAAAACTATATTGAAGACATTGAGACAACCCCAAAGTCCTGTCTTGATGTAGTGTTCGAGTTACTGGCTACTACTGCTGGCACCAGCTCTTCAAACTCGCTGCCTGAATCAGTTCGGCTTTTTGAGTCTCAACTTCAAGTTGAAAGACATCGATCAGATGTTATGCAACAGGAAGTCGGAGGACTGAGGAAGTCCCTGCAGAATTCAGATGCATACTTTCTGGTGCAACAACAAGTGCTGGAGGATTTAAGCACCAAAAAAAAGAAGTTAATAAGCTTGTTAAGCATCTTGCCAGCATTATGGGTACCCAGGATATTGTTTCTTGAGCTCTTCTGAAGTGGTTTTAGTTCTGGACTTGTTTTGTTGCGGCGTTTATATGCTGCTTTGTTCCCTATATTGCACTTGTGGCGAACTTTTTTTTGACACCTGAAACAGTAGGAGAGGCTCCTACTGCAATTAAATTAAAGAATAGAATGTATGGTACATGAGGTTATTTACAAGTCATCCCCTTTGGGAATGAGGGTTGGGGGTGGGGGAGGGGGGATTCTACACGGAGCTAATAAAGGAGAAAATGATTTTTTTTGTTTGTCCCCCACTCTATAGGTAAGGAGGGAGAGGTCTTCCTTGAGTTTTGCATGCCGGGAATCTTGTGATGGGAGCACTCCTCTGAAGTGTTTATTATTTCTTTCCTTCCAAATGCTCCAGGATGCCAAGAGAAAAATTTCCAAGAACAATGGTTGGTTCTAGTAAGATTTAGCCTTGTCCATCCAGTCTAGCCGATTGTTAGCTGCATGTCCCATGATACGAATTTCATTCCAGCATGCAAGGCTAAAGGTGCATTCAAAGAAACGGTGCTCCACAGTCTCATCTTGGCAGGCCGTGCACAGAAGGCAACCAAAGTCTGTGCCAATCTTATAGTGTCTCCTTTTCAACATGTTGCGAGTGTTGAGTCTATCTGATAGTAGTAACCAGCCAAAAACTTTAATTTTCATTGTTGACTTGGATTTCCAGATCCATTTGTATGTTTGGTGCACCTGGACATCTTTGAAGTAGAAGGTGTAGAACCTGTTGGCTGAGTAATCTGATCCCCACACACAATTCCATTCATCATTGGCCGAAGGATCCATGAGTTCAATATGCATGGTTTGTTGTTGTAGGTCTCGTGTCTCATCATGAGCTTGTGAGGAGAGAGGTAGATGGAACGTTTCACTGAGTGAGATGCTCCGCAAGAAATCCCTCATAGATATATCTTCCAGCTGTGCGAAAGAGAAGGCTCTGGGATGAGTATCGGCCAAAACATCACCAATCCAGACATCTTTCCAGAATAGAGCAGAAGATCCACTTCGTATTGTCACATTGGTGATCCCACGGTAAATTGGCATAAGTTTAGAGACATCGCGCCACCAGAATGAGCCATATGGGTCGGATGCATGTGGAATTTTTGTGGTGTAGTATGTGTTCCAAATCAATTCCACCCAAGGGAGGTCCCAATGGTTGTAAAACTTGTGAAGACATTTGAGAAGCAAAGCGTCACTTTGCACTTGGAGATTTAGAATGCCAAGCCCTCCACACTTTTTGGGTTTGCATATCATATCCCATGATGCCAAGGAGTTGCACTTGTCTCCTTGATCAGTTTTCTTTGTCCAGAGGCACATTCTTCGGATTTTGTCAATAAGTTCAAGGATGCCTGCCGGGAGTTTGAGTGTGCAAAGAGCGAAAATGATGAGAGAAGTTATGGCTGAATTCAGCAGTGTGAGTTTTCCTCCATATGTAATCATGTTGAGGGTGGCCAAAAGTCGTCTCTCCACATGGCAGACCTGAGGCATGAGATCCAAAATGGTTGGTTTGGTGGTGCCCATAGGGAGGTCAAGATATGTAAACGGTAGCTTGCCAATAACACAACCAAATATATTTGCCAATGTGGTTGTGACCTCTTGCTCACAGTTCAGTGGTATGAGGGTAGATTTATGAAAATTTATCTTCAAACCCACCGATGTAGTATGTGATCATCCATGTATTGAATCACCGGATAGTCATGTTGTGTGTTGCAAGGAAAGGGCAAGCTGATCTCTCCCCTAGCAAAAGCATCATTGATCGCAGCTGAAGGAGGTCAGCTGCAAGTACAAAAATTAGTGGGGATAGAGGGTCACCTTGTCGCACTCCACATCTGCAATGAAATTGTCTGCCAGGGACACCGTTTAGGAGAACAGCCGACTTGCCCGAGGATAAAATACATTGGATCCAACCTAACCATTTATCGTTAAAACCCATGTTCTTCATAATGATGAGCATTGCTTCATGGTCAATTGTATCAAATGCCTTAGCAAAGTCAAGTTTGAGAAGCACAATTTATTTCTTGGAGATTTGGCACTGATATATTTATTCAAACACCCATGCGAGATAGTGTTGGATAGTGCGACCTTTGAGGAAACCGTACTGGTTACGGTGAATTATTTTAAGAATGACCTTCTGTAACCGGTTGGCCAGGATTTTTGTGATGACTTTTAGACAACAGTTCAGTAGGGTGATTGGTCGGAAATCATTAACAGTTCTAGGCGCAGTGTTTTTTGGGATCAATGTGATGAAACCATCATTGATGCTCTCAAGATTTAGATTTCCTTCAAAGAATTTATTGCACACATTATGGAAATACTCTTTGATTACTGACCAAGAAGCTTTAAGAAACGCACCATTGAAACCATCTGGTCCCGGTGTACGATCAGCTGGCATTATTTAATAACATGATTGATCTCAGCATGGGTGAAAGGGACAGTTAATGCATCTAGACCTTCAATCCTCTTGATAATTCTTTGAAGATCAAATTTCATATCAGTATGAGAATAAGTGCCAAGCCTCTATTTGAAGGAATGAAAGATTATTGCTTCTTTTCCAGCGTGATCATCCAAACAGGTACCATCATCAGTATTTAGGGCGGCAATATTATTCCTTCTGTATTGCTCCGAGGCCATAGCCTGAAATAATTTAGAATTTTCGTCGCCAAATTGCACCCATCGAATAGTACACCATTTCTGCCAGTACATCTTTTGGTAAGATAGCAGTCTGATGAGGTGTGCCTTGAGTATTTTTCTGAAATTAGCTTTGGGTGTGCATAGCTGTCTTTTATTCTCCAACCCATTAATTTCCAAAAGGGCCCTGTTTGAATTTTCTATGGCAATGGACATTTTTGAGATATTTTTACTCCAATATTTAAGATCATGACATAAGGTTTTGAATTTTCTGCATAGGACTGTCGCCATATTATGACAGTGCACATGCTTTGACCAAGCGCTTTGAACTATTTGCATGACGCCTGGGTGTTGGATCCAGAAGGATTCAAACCTGAATAGCTTGGATCGTGGGATGGAAGTTTCAATATTAATCACACATGGGATGTGATCAGATACAGGTCGACCGAGGGGCTTAACCACAGTGTGAGGGTAGGAGCTCGTCCAATTAGTACTAGTGAAAAACCAATCAATTTTCTCAAGTAATGGATCAATTTGCATGTTACTCCAGGTGTACTCTCAGCCTTTAATGGGAAGTTCAATTAAGGCTTGTGCTCGGATGAAATCATTAAAAGTAATCACATCACCATAATTACCACCGGGCTTGTTGCAGTTATCTGGGCTTCTAACAAAATTGAAGTCTCCGACCAGAAGCCAATCTTCATTAGGGGGGATATTCAGAGCCATAAGCCAATTGATAAAGTTAACTCTGGATTCACCTTGACATGGGGTGTAAACATTGACCAATGTCCAAAAATGTGGAGATTGGGTTGATTAAAAACGTGTAACCAGGGCAAAATCTTCTTGAGCAATGGTAGTGGCTGAGAAAATTGAACTATTCCAAATCGTGACGAGGCCTCCCGAGGCCCCACGGGAAGGGATGAAATCAAATTGGTCAAAAGGCCTAGGACAGTAGGACTTAACAAAAGCATGATCAAAAGAAGGTTTTTTCTTCTCCCGCAAGCAAATTGCAGCACAACCAGAAGAGTTGATTGCATTTGAAAGTGCAAGCTGTTTTTCATCAGAATTTATGCCCTGGAAATTCCAGCAAAGAATGTTCCAGTTAACACGAAGTACCATAATACGGGTAGGATAATATAAAAGTATGAGCAGATAAACCCAGAACAGAGGAACTAAATATTGGCCAAGGATGGTCCATCATCAGACGAAGCCTGCAGGCTCTCCTCCGTGAGTTCTTCAGCTGGAATTCCACACATCACTGTGCCAAATGTGTTGGATAACTGGAATAGCAGTAGGCGGTGGGATCTCTGGGGCTTCCGACAGAGCAGAGGCAATGCTGGCTGAAGTTGTAGAGGGAATCACCCTGGGTTTGACCTTGGAGGTTTTGAGCTTGGTGTCTGAAAGAGGTGGAACTTTGAACCCATCATATTTATTGGAACGTGTGCTTCGATGCAAAGCAATGGTTGATTCAGGAGCAATTGCTTTTCCCCTTCTGCTAGAAGAAGCAGCAGCACCAGTAGCAGATGGAATAGCAAGGGGGAGCGAAGCATGCATAGCCAAGTCCTCTTGAGGTTCATCGAGGGCTTGATCCTCCTCAACATCTGCAACCATAGATGCAGAACTGATTTCCTGTGCAGCAGTTACTAAGACAGTCTGAGGTGTAGTATGGTTCATCTCTGGTAAAGCAAGCTGTGAGTCAGATGTGTTTGGCAGATCAGTTAAGCAGAGAGGCTCAGAGAACCTAGTTGCAGGCAGGGCAGGCAGCAGTGCAGAGTTATCTGGCAAGTTAGTGATGCGAAGGGTAGTTGAGATGCCTGACATATATACCGTGGTTGATCATCATGGAGGACATCATATCACCATTGGCAGTCATTTCCAAGTGCAAGCCAGCAGTAGAAATTGAGATCTCAATATCAATAGAGTTATTCTGGGTTGTCCTGGAAGCCGATTGTGAGCTCTATCCCACTTCATAATTTGCTGCAATATTGTTGAAAATGTTGCGAGGCACTAGGACATAAGTGTCAGACAGAGTAGCACTAGAATCTGAACTGTCAAATGCAGAGATGGAATCATTCCAGGCCATGCCAGGGCTATCTTACAGATTGTTGGCTGGAAGGATACCATCTTGCACATGTAATCCCTCAGCAGCAAGCCAAGCTTGGTAATTGTAGACAGCTGGTGGTGGTGGAGGTGGCCAGGCTCCCCAGTTTGCTTGGAAGTGAACATCATTGCCTTGCTGAACCTCCTCATTGTGTTGATTGGGAGCTGCATTCTAAGCAAGCCAATTGTGCAGTTGCACCTGATACATCTGATCCGCCGTCAGTCTATCACCAAACAGAGGGTGTGAGATCCCGTCTGCCGGTGGCGGCTCAAAATCCATAGGAGGAACATCCGGAATGTGTGAATTCCAATCACTGCTTCTTAGGATCGTTGCACAAACAGTCCAGCAGCGACGCTCTCCTCCAAGCTGATAAATAACAAAACTCTTGGCCACCCTATGCAGACTGAGCACACGGGCTTTGATCAGAACAAACTTTCGATCTCCTCTAGGGTTATTCCAAGTGATCAATTCACCAAACTTATCAACTGATTTGTGGATGTAATGGGATGTCTGATAATCATGGGGAAAGTCAATGTATAAAAGCCATACTTGAGGACCGAAAGAGGTCGATCTCATGTTGATAGCAGCATCATGAGGAACAAAGGAAACTACAGTATTCAGATTTTCCTCATACTCATCAAGCTCAAAGGTGGTACCAACAACAATATCTCTAATGACTGAATCCGCAAAACCAAATATTCCAATGCCTAGCGGATAGTCATCCACCTCAGTGGGAAAGAATTGTGACTCATGGAGCAAACCTTCTATGGTGTGACGCAAAGCAGCCTTCTGGTGGAACGGGACGAAGTGATTGACCTCAGCCACCGCCAGAAAGTCATGGCACAGCGGCGGATTGGGGATGATGACCATCTCCTCCTGCACCACGCAATCTTCGGGGCACAGCTAGATGGTCATCCCGTGCGGCAGGTAAGGGACGACATTGACAGGAAAGTTCTCCATAGGCGATGGCGGGCGAGGAACCAAAGGTGGAGCAGAGGAGGTGGGGCGAGCAGTGGAGGAATGCATATCGACGGGTCTCTTGCTAGTCTTTGGTACCTAGGTTCTCTGTGCTGACCGCTGAGCAGGCCAGCAGGAGGTCACCACGTGTCGAGGGGCACCGCACGATTCACAGCGAATGATCTCGCTTCCTCGGGCACCAGTGTGATGACAAGCAGGAAGTGGATCAATAATATCTGTCAAAGTGATTTGCTGCCGTTGCGAGTTGGCCAATATCGGTGCAATAGTGGAAGGTGAATTATTAATGATAGCCAGAGGATTTGTAGTAGAAATATTCGCACAATTATGAAGCAACGGATCTCTCGATTCACAACCATTCCAAAAATTGGATAAAACCTCTCCAGATGGGCCTGCAGGGATGGTCCTAGATGGGCCTGCAGGGATGGGCCGAAGACTGGGCTTCCAAAATAGAGTGGGGGTATCGATTAGTCCACAGTGGCGCTGATTGTGTCCCAGCCAGCCACACTGAATACAAAGAAGCGGGGCTGGGCAATCAAAATAATAATGTTCTGTGGATCTGCAAGTGTGACAGGAGGAAAACCCAATCTTCGGAGTTGTAGGAGTGCTAGCAGATTGAGTGTTGGCACCATCCTCATGACCCATAGAACCAGCAGCTGATGTTGACAGTGAACCAGGGTGGTACTCCTGTTTATCACAGGTACAAGAAAGTTCCAAACAAGTTTTGCACGCCACACGTGGGCAAGAAGCGGCTAGATGGCCCATTAGATTACATTGGGAATAGATATTAAGACGGTTATAGATGTACTCCAATGTGGGTATAGATGACAGAGACCATATTGTGGCAATGTGACTTCGGGAATAACCAAATTTCAACTGATCAAGGATATAGAACACCATAAATGTGGGAATATTGTCCCAATAAAGATGCTGGAAAGTCCGACCTTAAAAAATATTCTATTTGCTCACATGCTTAGAAGATAAATCAAAATTAAAAGCCCCGAGACATAAATCTCCTGGCAATGAATGCTGACTGTCGTGATTGGTATCATTGTTCTAGAATTCTACTGATTGATGGAAACTCCCAAAATGTATGCCGACCACAGCATTATTATTATCATGAATTCCATTAATGTGAGTAATGCTGGGATTCTGATTTCCCGTAACTGGCTCCCCGGCACTGCTCATCAGAAAACTCATCGACGGCGGTGCCACAGTAACACAGGGAGGGTGAATGGTCGAGTCAGGCAAACCCCCGAGATCATTCATACGTAGAAAATTCAAATTTGATCGGATAGCCATAGGTGATCTAGATGAGACTTCATGGATAACCTCATCAAAATGTCAATGATGATCATAGCACGAAGTAGAAGCCTTGGCCGAATGAAAAAGTTGAAAATGGCAAACAAAGTCCGGCAAATTCGATCCTTGAGATGATAGATAAAGTGTCCAACCTTGTTAGAGGCCACAGAGAAACAGAATCTTCTTTCACCAATGGATATGACATTGAGTCCCAATGGTAAACCCCCAATGCAACATTGCAAAGCAACACCCACAGATTCCTCAGTAAGAGGGAAGGAGGCCGAGGAGAAGTGGACGACCAAGAAGAACTCCTTGGTACCCAGAGATGGTGAAAAATGGACTGGAGAACCAAACCTTCGACGCACCTGATCTGCAATTGAAAGGCCATGCTTGAAATCCCAGTGGAGGAGTCCTTCCATGGTAGCACAAAGCTATAGATCGCCATTGGAGGGGTGGGTGGGAAGGTGGAGAGGATAGGTGGAGAGAAGAGCCATCCTTTACATGGCCTTCCTACTTGTGGCGAACTTTGATGTCTAGTAGATGTAATATGTGTAATAGCCTGATAGCCTAGCGTAAGTTGCTTGCTTATTTATTTCCGTTGTCTTGTTTATTTGTTTTTTTGTAGTCAGTGCAGTTCTTTTTCCGCAGTTTTCTAGTGGCCACAATAACATATTTTTTAAAACTAGGCCACATTAACAATGGGCTACATATTTACTGTAGTTAACAGGGGCCTCCTACAGGCCATAGAAACAATGGGCCTTCTAAGGGACATAGAAACAATGGGCCTTCTACGGGGCGTAGACACAATGGGCCTTCTACGGGCCGTATGATCGGTTGGCTAAACATGGGCTAGTAATATACCACATTATGGCCGTAAATGGGCTAGAGTTGAAATCGCCCGTTCATGGGCCGACCATAACGGCCATCGTTAATAGGTCGTATTTGATGACGCTATGAAAATGGCCCAACGTATTAACGGGCCACAAACGGGCTGACTGTAACCACGGGCTGTATTTGACCCACAAGCAGATAATGACAGTAACGGGCCAAAAGTAAACGAATGCTGGAAATGAGCCCAAGAATAAACGATCCCTGAGAAGGCCGAAAGATAACATGGGCTGGAAACGGCCCAATAGAATAATGGGCCGTTAATGGGTATAAAGTGATATACTGTTCATTACGGGCCAGTTTTACCACGGGCCGTTAATGGGCCGAGGGTTACTAAGGGCCTCATATGGGCCAAAATACGTCATGTGCCATACATGGGCCGGAAGTTAAAACGGGCTGGAATTATATTGGACGGCCCAAATGACGCTACTGGGCCTAACTCGGATAGGCCGTAAACGGGCCCTGGGTTAGCGGGCTATAAATGGGCTATATGCAAACATGCCGTTAATAGGCTTGTCATGGGCCGGCCCGCCACCTTTTGACCAAGTCAAATGGGACAGCCTTTTCACAGGAATGGGCCTCTGTTGGGCCGTGCCACGTGTCGACGTATCATAGGCGCTTTGGGTCCAATGAGTGGATGACAGCTGTCCCAATGGTGAGCCAACACGTGTTTCCTCCAGCCAATGATGATTTTACACGTGGAAAATCCCCATTGGTCGGGGCTATTAACGGGTTATCGGATGCAAAACCTGACCCGATAGCTTAACGGAGTTCCGTTATGGTGGATGCCACGTGTCGGTCACCCTTGACGAAAGCACTTCTGTGACGCGTGATTTATCATCATGGAAGTGGACACTTCCGTGATGATAATTTTGGTAATGTCATGGAACACTTCTACGACAGCACATGTATGACTATCTTTATTCTGTCATAAATTTGTCATGGATGTACATGCATGATGGAAAACGTGACCTACTGTGACAAACATGTATCATAACGGAAGTGTATTTTTTTGTAGTGCACCTACCCCATGCCGTGCATGCGGCGTACATGGCGCAAGGGGCAAGCGTAGTGGGAAACATGGAACGACGGTTCCAAGGCGGAGAGAGTAAATGAGCAGCGGACCTGCAGTTTTAAAAAGGGACACGCAAGCTGCCTCTTTACTATTCATCGCGGGATGACGCGAGCATGCTGCGGTCATTCCATGCACGACCCCCACATCAAGCATTCAACGTGGGTCGTGGGGAAGCGCAACTAGAGAGGGAGTTACTACGGTGAAACTCCACCGCTCACGCGCCCGCGCACCGTTCTAGGCCTGTCCCAATAATGCTCCGCGCTTATATGTGACCCAGGCCCAGGGGCTCCTGCCGGTGTACAAAAGTAGGGGTCCTTTTGTACCCCTTTACTTGTGCACGGGCAGTTGCAGCCACACGCCTGCGGCCGCGCTTGGCGTGACAGAAGAGGAAGCAAAGACACAAGACTACCAGAGCCGTGCTCAAAACCAGAGGCATGAGGAGCAAAGGGGCGAGGTGAAACTCCTTGCCGGGGTGGCCTTCACGGCCCTGGCAAGAGCCTTGCCGGGGCGACTTGCCCAACACCAACAAGGCCGCCACCCTTGAGTCTAAGAGTCCCGACGCCATCAACCACATCGGACCCAAGGCTTGGGAGGCGCCTCCATGGTGGCATGCAGACCTTTATGAAGACAAAGGGCCTACGAGGCCTAGATGGGAACCAAGAAACAAGACAACAGCAGGGCCCCTTGCCAAGGATGCCCACGAGGCCCCAGCAAGGCTCCTGCCAAAGATACCGATGAGGCCCCGGCAAGACTCTTGCTGAGGGTGCCCACAAGGCCCCGCAAGACCCTTGCCGGGAAGATCAGCAAGACCATGGCAAGGCCTTGCCGCCCCGTCGCCACCCCAGCTCAGCGGCCGACCCACCAACTAAGCAGGTACCCACGTGGCAGCATGTGGCTCCTAAACCAACTAGTCAAGCACCTACGTGGTGGCATGTAGATCTTCGTGAAGACCCTGCCACCACGCCAGCTCAGCAGCTTGCCAGCCTACATGGCGCTGCATGCCTCATTGGCCTGGACGCGTGTCGGAGCAAGGCGAAGTGGCGACGCACGGGACGGGCTTCGCTGCCGTCCCTGATAAAGCAAGAGGACACCTAAGTAGCGAATTTAATGCATTTTGTCCCGTGATGACAGGCGATAAACTCGACTACTGTAGAACTTTCCACCTCCTATGTGCCACTATGGCAGCCCCTTTGACTATAAAAAGAGGCCCGTGGCGTACTGTGAGAGGATTCGGACTTTTTGGACCCAGCACGCTTTGTAGCTAGTCCAAGAACACCAGATAAACACAAACGAGCAGGAGTAGGGTATTATGCACGATTTGTGGCCCGAACCTAGGTAAACTCCCCCCCCCCCCCCCGTGTTAATCTTCTAAACCCGCTCTTTTTACAACCCCGCGCCCCAGCAACCATAGTAGGGATTCCCTGTGATCCCATAGGTGTCATTCCTGAGCCCCAACACTATTTTTGAGTGTTAGCACAATTATTCTACTATTATGATTATGTTTTTGTTTTAATTAGTGTTTGTGCCAAGTAAAGCCTTTAGGATCTTCTTGGGTGATAGTTGTTTGATCTTGCTGAAAAACAGAAACTTTGCGCTCACAAAAACGATTCTCATTTTTACCAGAGCGTGATAAAATACCAATTCTTTTTGTAGAAGGTTAATATACAAATTTCTCCGGTTTTCCTAATTGCTCAAGATTTTTGGAGTTGCAGAAGTATTCTAAATATCCAGATTGCTACGTACTACTCTTTTTTTGACAGATTCTGTTTTCTTTGCATTGTGTGCTTGTTTTGATGATTCTATGGTTTTGTTTGATGAGTTTTTGCCATAGAAAAGTTGTAATACAGTAGATATAATGCAACAATAAAATATGAGTTGGTTTGCAACATCACTTATAGTAGTGATTTAATTTCTTATACAAACGGATCTCACGAAGGCTTTGTTGGGTTTTGTGTGATTGAAGTTTTCAAGTTTTGGGTTATCTTACGATGGATGAAGGAATAAGGAGTAAGAAGAGCCTAAGCTTGGGGATTCCCATGGCACCCCAAGTTATTATCAAAAGAGAAGCAAGCAACTAAGCTTGGTGATGCCCCGAGTGGCATCCCTTCTTTCTTCTAACAACCATCGGTATTTTACTCAAAGCTATATTTTTATTCGTCACATACTTAGTGTTTTGCTTGGAGCATCTTGTATGATATGAATCTTTGCTTGTTTTGATTTGTGTTTTAAGTATTGATTCCTTGCTGGACACACCTATTTGAGGGAGCCAAAATTATGCCATGACTTGTTAGAATTGCTCTCTATGCTTCACTTAAATCTTTATGAGCTATGGAATTGCTCTAGTGCTTCACTTATATCTTTTGAGAATGGCGTGCTTTAGTATTTTTGAAGAAATGCTCTCTTGCTTCACTTGGATTTATTTGAGAGTTAGTAAAATTTTCAAGAAAGTCTCTCTTGCTTCACTTAAATTAATTTGAGAGAAAGAAATATTATGCTCATGATCTTCGCTTATATTTGTTTGAGCTTATCAAAAGCAACACAAGAAAATTAGTTCCAAAGTGATAGATATCCAAGAAGGATATAATAAAAACTTTCATGGAGATCATTGGACAAAATAAACTTGATTCCTTGTAATAGTTTTGAGATATGATGATGTGATATGTGAGTCATGTCGATGAGTAATTATGCTTTAGTAAGAATATTGGTGTCAAGGTTTGTGATTCCCTATGCAAGCACGAAAGTCAATAGTTATGCAATGAAATTACATCCTACTTGTAGTGCATTATTCGGTGTTAATTATGATTAATGCTCGCTTATGAGATTATTTGTTTCTTGGTTGGTCGCTTCTCAGTCTTTTGCTAGCCTTCATTTTGCACTAAGTATGATCACTACTTGTGCATCCAAAATCCTTTAAACCAGTTTTGCCATATGAGTCCACTGTATCTACCTATATGCGGTATTCTTTTGCCGTTCTAATCAAATTTGTATGTGCCATCTCTAATATTCAAAATAAATTTCTCTCTTGTGTGCTTGTACCACTCGCGAGGTGGTGAGGGGTCGCTAGTATTTTCCATGCTAGATGTGTTATTCTCACGACGAGTATTTATTCACTTGTCATTGCATGAGAGTAAGGCAAAGGTATTAAGGACGCCCAGTCCCGAAATGAAAAAAGATTTTACTTTATGTTGTCAAATAATAAATTCCTTGGAAAGTGTTGGTATGGAAGGCACCAGTGGATACGGTTAGCCATGGAAAGTGAAAGTATGGTGGAAAAAGGAATAAACTTTAATTTCTGTTGGGGAACCGCCTATGATATATCTAGCATGGAAAGTGTTGGTAACTCAAAGTCATTTTCGTTGGTGGGAAAAGTATGCCTCTCAAAATGTTTTTATCTCTCAATTTTTTCTTTGAGCTCTCGCACCTCTACAAATCCCTACTTCCCTCTGCGACGGGCCTTTCCTTTACTTTATGCAATTTTTATTTTTAATTTGAGTCTCCATCCTCTCTTATAAAAGCACCAACTAGGGGGTACTATGATCATACTTGAGCATTGAGTGTAGTTAATATGCGAGTGTGTTTCATGAATGGATCAATGATTGAGCATGATGGGCTAGGGATAACTTATTTTAGCGTTGATATTTTGAAAGACATGTTTGCTTGTTGGTATGCTTGAGTATCTAAATTATCATGTCAAAACTAGACTATTGCTTTGAACAATATAAAAGTCCAAATGTCCATGCTATAAACAAAAGAATATGAGACGACATGTTAGGCAGCATTCCACATCAAAAATTCTGTTTTTATCATTTACCTACTCGAGGACGAGCAGGAATTAAGCTTGGGGATGCTGATATGTCTCCAACGTATCTATAATTTTTTATTGTTCCATGTTGTTATATTATCAATCTTGGATGTTTTATAATCATTTTATAGTCAATTTATATCATTTTTTGGTACTAAACCTATTGACATAGTGCCAAGTGCTAGTTGTTGTTTTGTGCATGTTTTTTTACACCGCAGGGAATCAATATCAAATGGAGTCCAAACGCGATGAAACTTTTTGTGCATTTTTTGGGCCAGAAGACATCCAATGGGCCGGAGAAGCGCCTAGGGGTGCTTCAAGGGGAGCACAACCCACCATGGCATGCCTGGAGGCCCAGGCGTGCCCTGGTGGGTTCTGCCCACCTCGGGTGCCCCCGGACCGCCTCTTTGCTCTATAAATACCCCAATATTCTAGAAACCCCAGGGGAGTCGATGAAAATCAATTCCAACCGCCGCAGAGTCCAGAACCACCAAATCCAATCTAGAAACCATCACGGAGGGGTTCACCACTTCCATTGGTGCCTCTTCGATGATGCATGAGTAGTTCTTTGTAGACCTTCGTGTCTGTAGTTAGTAGCTAGATGGTCTCTTGGAGATCCATATGATGTAATTCTTTTGCAGTGTGTTTGTTGGGATCCGATGAACTTTGAGTTTATGATCAGATCTATCTCTTCTTTATCCATGAAAGTTATTTGAGTTTCTTTGATCTCTTATATGCATGATTGCTTATAGCCTCGTATTTCATCTGCGATATTTGGGTTTTGTTTGTCCAAATTGATCTATTTATCTTGCAATGGGAAGAGGTGCTTTGTAGTGGGTTCGATCTTACGGTGCTTGATCCCAGTGACAGAAGGGGAACCGACACGTATGTATCGTTGCTACTAAGGATAAAACGATGGGTCTATTTCTATATAAATAGATCTTTTCTACATCATGTCATCGTTCTTATTGCATTACTTCGTTTCTCCATGAACTTAATACACTAGATGCATGCTGGATCGCGGTCGATGTGGCGAGTAATAGTAGTAGATGCAGGCAGGAGTCGGTCTACTAATCTTGGACATGATGCGTATATAATGATCATTGCCTTGATATCGTCATGATTATTTAAAGTTCTATCAATTTCCCAACAGTAATTTGTTTACCCACCATTTTCTATTTTTCTCGAAAGAAGCCACTAGTGAAACCTACGGCCCTCGGGTCTCTTTCTCATATTATTTGCTTTTGCGATCTATTTTATTTGCCTTTTATTTTCAATTCTGTTAAACCCAAAAATACAAAAATATCTTGCTGCAATTTATTTTATTTGGCATTCGGTCAATCAATATTTACAACTCTCTCACGTCCGTTTGCCAATTTCTGGCGCCGTTACCCGAAAGGGATTGACAATCCCTTTTACACATCAGGTTGCAAGTATTTGTTTTTTGTGTTCAGGTGTTGTTTACGTAGTGTTGCTTGGTTATCCTACTGGTTCGATAACCTTGGTCTCATCACTGAGGGAAATACCTACCGTTGTTGTGCTGTGTCATCCCTTCCTCTTTGGGGAAATACCGACGTAGTTCTAGCAGACATCAGGGAGCTACACACATCGTGGTGTAGTGCGTTTCCTGTTTGCGAAGCATGTGCCACATTAGAGTTCTGCATTGGGTATTCAAACATCACATAACACACGGGTGCATGCACACGGTGGTTTTGTCCTATGACATCACTCGCATGTGCCTCTTGAGGGAGTCCTGGACTAAGGGGTCCTCGAGCGTCCGGCTTGTTATCTATGGGCCGGACTGATGGACTGTGAAGACATGAAGACCAAAGACTGCACCGTGTCCGGATTGGACTCTACTTGGCGTGGAAGGCAAGCTTGGTGACCAAAGATTACTTCTTATGTAACCAACTCCATGTAAACCCTAGATCCCCTCGATGTCTATATAAACCGAAGGGGATAGTCCGGAAAGAACAACACATATACTCATTACCATACCCACATAGGCTAGACTTCTAGGGTTTAGCCATACGATCTCGTGGTAGATCGACTCTTGTAATACTCATATTCATCAAGATCAATCAAGCAGGAAGTAGGGTATTACCTCCATAGAGAGGCCCCGAACTTGGGTAAACATCGTGTCCCCCGTCTCCTGTTACCATTGATCCTAGACGCACAGTTCGGGACCCCCTACCCGAGATCCGCCGGTTTTGACACCGACATTAGTGCTTTCATTGAGAGTTCCACTGTGTCGTCGATAAAAGGCTCGATGGCCCCTTCAATCATCAATAATGACGCTGTCCAAAGAGGAACCTTCCTCCCCGGACAGATCTTCGTACTCGGCGGCTTCTTACTGCGGGCCGACTCGCTTGGCCATCTGGAGCAGATCGATAGCTACGCCCCCGGCCATCAGGTCGGATTCGGAAGCTTGAACTATGTCGCGGATATCCGTGGAGACTTGATCTTCAAAGGACTGGAGCCCATGGAGATCGCTCCCCCTCATCCGGATGAACGTGACTTAAATCTGTCATCGGATGACACCCAGGAGATGGTTCCTGCGGCTACAACAACCTTAGAGCCAAAGCAGACCGAGCCATCCGAAGCCTTAGAGTCCGCGGCGTTTGAGCCGCACATGGACCCGATGCCCTGTGATATTCGCTTTAACGGAACTCCAGACTCGTCTCCGGCTACAAGTTCCGGACTGTATACACTTGCGGACACCGAGCTAGATCGGTTATCGATCCTCGAGTTCAACGCCGTTGACGTGTTCCAACACTCGCCTTTGGGTGAAATGCTAAAATCATTAAAGAATTTGTCCTTGGAAAAGGACTCACAGCCGAACTATGTCTGGTTCGAGCTAGAGACGAATGATGAGCAATTTTGCTTCCCACCCGCCACCCACTTCATAGCCACCGTCGATGACTTAACCGACGTACTTGACTATGGCTCCAAAGATATCGATGGTATGGACGACGATGCCGACAAGGATCAAGACCAAGACCCGCCATTCACTGGACGCTGGACGACCACCTCTTCATAGGACGTGTACATGGTTGATACACCTAAGGGATCCGGCGACGACAAAGAGAGCCGGATACGAACAAAACCTCCGAGACACAGTCCAAGCGCCAGCGGCCCAAACGCCGCCCTAAGCCCCGTCACTCAAAGGACGGCAACACTGGCATGGAAGAAAATAGTACTACGGGCGACACCGAAAACAGCGAAGACCCCGCTGTGGCTACATCTGAACAGGAACACGACAGCAGGCAAGACAACACTGACGAACAAGCCATAGAAGATGACCTGGAGGATGATAGTTACCATCCGCCCTCCGAGGAGGATACAAGCCTCGGCAACGAAGACTTCATCGTGCCTGAGGATCCTCTTGAGCAGGAGGGCTTTAAGCTTCAGCTCATAGGCACTGCAAGGAGCCTGAAAAAGAAACAACAACAACTTCAAGCTGAACAAGACCTGCTCGTTGACAGATGGACTGACGTCCTGACAGCCGAGGAATATGGCCTCAACCGCCCAGCCAAGAGCTACCCAAAACGCAGACTGCTACCACAATTCGATGAGGAAGCGCCAGAGCATATATCTCCCTCGCGTAATGCGGATCGACCACCATGTGGTCGGGATAGGGCGGCGGAACGGCCACCCCGCGGTCAAGATAAAGCGGCAACTCAGGCCGAACAGCAGACCGCCCCACCACCCCGTCAAAATAGGGACGGAAGAGTCCGGAGTCATACATACGACCTCCGACAGACCCTGGATAGTAAAGCAGGACACACAAGATCGATCTACGGATCACGCGGACGTGCCTCGAGGCGCGACGACGGCTACGTATTCGGACGTGACAAACCTACCACGCTTGAGTCGAATGCCGCAGATGGACTCCTTCAGAGCTCTGCGACGATGCGGCCTGATATAGAGGCGCTGCACACCCGCTCTGCCTCACAGATGAAGTATTGGATCATGAATTCCCCGAGGGGTTCAAGCCCGTTAATATCGAATCATACAATGGCACAACCGATCTTGCAGTATGGATTGAGGATTTCATCCTCCACATCCACATGGCCCGAGGAAACAACCTCCACGCCATCAAATACCTCCCATTAAAGCTCAAAGGACTAGCTCGGCACTAGTTAAATAGCCTGCCTGAGAACTCCATCGGCAGCTCGGAAGACTTGGAAGAGGCTTTCCTTGACAACTTCCAAGGAACTTATGTCCGGCCACCACACGCCGATGACCTCAGCCACATAGTTCAACAACCTAGAGAATCAGCCAGAAAATTCTGGACTAGGTTCCTAACCAAGAAGAACCAGATCATTGATTGTCCGAATGCCGAAGCCCTAGCAGCCTTGAAACACAGCATCCGTGACGAATGGCTAGCACGCCACCTCAGACAAGAAAACCTAAGTCAATGGCAGCCCTTATGGCACTCATGACCCGCTTTTGCGCAGGTGAGGATAGCTGGCTGGCTCGTAGCAAAAACGCAGCCAGCGAGGCAGGCCCCATGGAGGCCAAGAACAACACCGGCAAGCACCGGCGCAATAGACACAAACGCCGAAGTAAAGGCGACAACACCGAGGACACCACAATTAACGCCGGATTCAGTGGCTCCAAGTCCGGCCAATGGAAGAAGCCCTACAAAAGAAATAACGAAGGACCTTCCGGCCTGGACCGCATACTCGACCATCCGTGCCAAATTTATGGCACCCCAGATAAGCAAGCCAATCATACCAACAGGGATTGTTGGGTCTTCAAGCAGGCTGGCAAGTTAAATGCCGAAAACAAAGAAAAGGGATCACAAAGTGAGGACGATGATGAAGAGCCCTGGCAGCTGAACACCAGGGGACATAAGAAATCCCCCCCCCAAGTCAAAACGAGCACTATGGGACGTTTACGCGGTAGAGCCAATCGCCCCCAAGTTCCATCCATGGTCGTCATTTCCGATCCCCTTCGATCAACGAGATCATCCGACTAGTACCCGCCATGGTGGTTCGGCCGCACTAGTCCTTGACCCAATCATCGATGGATTCCACCTCACACGAGTCCTGATGGATGGTGGAAGCAGCCTCAATCTGTTGTACCAGGATACAGTACGGAAGATGGGCATTAATCCCTCATGAATCAAACCAACAAAGACTACCTTTAAATGAGTCATACCAGGTGTAGAGGCCCGCTGTACGGGCTCAATCACCCTGGAGGTGGTCTTCAGTTCTCCGGACAACTTCCGAAGCGAAGAGTTAATCTTCGATATCGCCCCCTTCTGCAGCGGCTACCACGCACTGCTCGAACGAACCATGTTTGCTAGATTTAACGCAGTGCCACACTATGCTTATCTCAACCTCAAGATGACCAGTCCACGCGGCGTCATAACAGTCAATGGCAATACGGAGCGCTCCCTCCGAACAGAGGAGCAAACTGCCGCCCTGGCAGCAGAAGTACAGAGCGGCCTTCTCAAGCAGCATTGTAATCCAGCTGCCGAGCCCCTGGACACCATCAAGAGGGTCCGGACTACACTGCAACAGGACAGCGCGGCTCGTCAAGAGCTCGACTAGCAATTCGGCCTCCGTCCCAGCCCCAATGAGGTAGTGGCATTCGTACCACGCGTACACAATTACGCACTCAAAATTCCATCGACATCGACGGAGGCACGAGATAACCCGTGGGCTGCAATTCGGCAAAACCGATCCCGGACACACATAATTTTTATTTTTCTCATTACAGACACCTTTTTTCACAGGCCTGATATCAAGTCCTCTAGAAGGACTGGAACGCAACGGAGGCAAGCAACACACGTGTGTAGGGTAACCTTTATACGTTCTTCCTGACGGTATTCACACTTCTTTCTCAGGACCCACACGCTGCGCCATAGTGATTCCGACACGTTAAATGGCCGGATACTTCTAGCACCATCTGTACAAGATACGCCTTGACGTATCCATCCGGTTATAATAAAAATGGTTTGTGGCCCAGTCCCTGTGTTTTTCGCTTCTTACTTCGTTTTATTTCGATCCGCCTATCTACCGCATCGACAATATTTTACGCTTCATATTCGCCAGGGGCTACCTATCGCCCCACAATACGGCAGCACAGTCCGAACACTTCTTATATATAAGTTCGGCACCCCGAATTTAGCATTATATGAATTGGCTCCGAATCATGTCTTTGGTCAATAGTTGGGTTGCCCGGCTCCTGTGCTTGCTACCCTATGTTCCGCTCCATCGGGTAGGGTAGTAAAGGGAGAACTACTACGATTGTGCCCTGGCTTGGACCGGACGAGCACCTCAGTAGAGAAAGACAAAAACGGATTGTCATGATACGACAAGAACTAGTCAGCTATTCGAGGGTTACAAATCGTTGGAGATTTTATCCGCATTATGCGAAAGATCGGCACTTCCCGATCAGATGATGATAGCACTCTGGCTCAAACCAGGGGCTGCACCCATGCTTTATTATAAAACTCCTATGGCTAAGTGAGGGCGTTCAAGCCGTATAGTCCGATTGCCTTGTTCATTGCGCTAAACAACTCCTTCAAGGACCATGTAATTGGATCAAGATTGTTTAGATTCCATCCCGAAGACCTCCGTACTATCTATGTGAGGGCAGAAGCCGACGACTGGCCAACCCTCAGATTACATATAACACGGCCGCACAGGAGGAAACAATCAAAGCATAACAAAATTGTATTAACAAAACAGGCTTTGTTTCTCACAATACAAGGCAAAGGCAAACATGAATACATTCATTCAAACACAATGTCATGTGAACATTGTGCTGCCGCAAGGCGAGACCCCTCCAGGAAATTCGCAAAATACCGTTCTGGTGTACGATGCTCCTTGCCCTCCGGTGGCCCCCTGGTCACCTCAACGGTGTCCATCTTCGCCCACCACATATTGCAACGGGCGAAGGCCATGCACGCACCTTCAATACAGGCCGAGCGCTTCATGACGTCCAGCCGAGGATAGGCGTTCACCACCCGCCTCACGAGTCCGAAGTAGCTGCTGGGCATAGCTTCGGCTAGCCATAGCCGGATTATCAAATCCTTAATGGCTAGTTCGGCCACCCTATGCAGCTCCACCAGCTGTTTCAGCTGATCGGTGAAGGACACAAGATGCTCCGGCGCCGCATACTGCGACCAGAATAGCCTCTTCGTGGAACCCCCTCCTTCGGCTCGATAGAACTCCACGGCATCAGATAAACTGCGTGGCAAATCTGCGAAGGCCCCTGGGGAACTTCGAACTCGAGTTAGTAAAAGGTACTGCTTCTCCGCATACTTGCTTTGCATCTTAAATGCCTTACCTGCCGTGATCTTCTTGGCCTCCTGGATCTCCTGGAGGGCGGCCTGGGCCTCATTCCGTGCAGTCTCCGTGCTTTGATGAGCCTTGGCGAGTTCGGTCCCTTGAACCGACGCACCATGCTCCAAGGTCTCACATTTTTTCACCGCATCCTGGAGCTCCTGCTGGACTTCTTTGACCAGGGCCTTGAGCTTCTTACGGGCGGCCTGCTGCTGGACAGATTTCTCCTCGGCCTCGCCCAGGGCCCTCTTCAGGGCCTCGAGCTCGGTCGCGGCTTCTGCACATATAATGATATCGCTGTCACTATACAACGCTTATCCTTTCTCGAACATATAGCAAGTCATTCCTCACCATGCTTCTCTTGGAGCCAAACCATAACCTCGCCGAGCTTGTTCTCAGTCCGCTCCAGCTTCCTCTTCAGCTCGGAGACCTCGGCAATATGCGAGGTCGCGGCCAACAGCGACGCCTTCTTATTCATACATATTCTGTTAGTCTCCTATAATAAGAGGTTGATCCTCTATCCGGTTCTTCTTGCCGAACTCCGGACAGTGTCTCAGGGGCTACTGAATACATGGGGTTATGTCACTTACCTCGAAACCTGTCAACAGATTGTTGCAGGCTTCATTTAGTCCACTCTTGGCGGACTGAACCTTCTTGATCACCGCACCCATAAGGACACGGTGCTGGTCTACAACGGAGGCGCCACGTAGCGCCTCCATCAGGTCATCCGGCGACCCCGGATGGACAGGGGCCACCGGTGGAATTGGCACACCCCCTCCTTCGAAGGAGGGTGCTCGCCTGATTCCAGAGCCATATGGATCTCCGGAATCGTATCCGGCTAAGGGCCGAACTGAATACAGTCCTCTTTGCCGGTCTCCTTGGGGATCTGCTCCCCCATCTGTCCGGTAGCGGAGGTCCCTCCTTGTGGCGCCCCCCGGACAATGTCCTGAGCTCCTCCCTTTGGAGCGGCCCTCCGGGATAACACTTCGGTGTCGTCCCTGGCCCCGCGGGAGCAAGCAGGCGGTGGCGACATGCTCGCCATCTTCGACGGAGCCAGCGAACCTCCAGATGAGGAACACTGGATAAGGTCATGGGCCGGACTGCAAAAGTATGGATTAACCATGTTAGCATAATAAAAAGAAAGGGTTGGATATGTGCGTGAATGAGCCATGTCACTTACAATGCGGCCTGAGGCCTAGTGCGGGGTCGTCGTTCCGGACTACTATCAACGTCCCACGCGGTGCTGACCACTGGGGTGCCCTTCCCCATTTTGGGTGCTTTCGCCTTCGGATGTGTTGGGGCCACCGTCTTCTTCTTCTTCTCCTCGGGAGGAGGGTTGTTTTCCTCCTCCTCCTCTTCCTCGTCATTGTCCTCTGGGACGAAGGAATGGGCCTCGTCGTCTTCGGACGTCGCGTCCGTAGTGCCCTTGCGACGGGGGCCACTCTTGGCCCCCCTGGCCTTCTTCTCCGGCGCCGTATATGGTGCCGGCACCAGCATCCTTGCCAGGCGCGGGATGACCGATTGCTCGGGCAGTGGCGTCGGACACTGGATTCGCTGGGCCTTCTCCACCCAGTCCTGAAGGAGCAATACTAAATCTCAGACATCATCCTCGAAACATTCAAGTTGGGAATATGTCAAAAGAAACAGACCTCGTTGGTGGGGCGTTTACAATTGTGACCACGGTCTGAGTCCATGGCCGGTGGCTTCTCGTTGCCCTTAAAGAGCAACTTCCAGGCCCCTTCATGAGAAGTGTCGAAGAGCCTTCTCAGGGTCTGGTGGTTCTTCAGGTTGAACTCCCATAAAGGGTGACTTCGGCGCTGGCACGGAAGAATCCGGCGGACCAGCACCACCTGGATAATGTCAACGAGCTTGACGTCCTTGGTCACCATGCTTTGAACGTGCGTCTGCAGCACTATCAACTCGTCAGGCGAACACCAGTCCGGACTCTTCTCGACCCAGGAGGTGAGCCGCGTGGGAGCACTAGAGAGGAATTCGGCAGCTGCAGCCCAAGTGGCGCTGCGAGGTTCAGCGATGTAGAACCACTGCCTTTACCATTCCTTTACTGTCTCTATAAAGGTGCCTTTGGGCTAGGAGATGTTGGATAACTTGCTCACCATGGCCCCTCCGCACTCCGCGTGCTGACCATCCACCACCTTCGGCTTCACGTTGAAGACTTTGAGCCACAACCTGAAGTGGGGATGAATGCGGAGGAAGGCCTCGCACACGACGATAAACGCCAAGATGTTGAGGAAGGAATTCGGGGACAGATCATGGAAATCTATCCCGTAATAGTACATCAGCCCACAGACAAAAGGGTGGAGTGGAAACCCTAGCCCACGGAGGAAATGGGGGATGAAGACTACTCTCTCTGTGGGCTCCGGCGTGGGGACGACTTGTCCCTCGGCTGGCAGACGATGGGCGATCTCTTTTGCCAAATATCCGGCCGCCCGGAGCTCAGTAACATCCTCCTCCTTGACGGAGGAGACCATCCACTTGCCTTGACCACCAGATCCGGAAATGGTTGCTTCAGTGGAAAGGAAATGGGAACTTGGGCGATGGAGCTTGAGATTGGAAGGGCAAAGATGGAGAGAAGCGCGTGAGGAGAGGAAGGGGGAATCCTTATCCCCTTATAAAGGCAACAGATATTAAACGCCTCCTCACTCGCATTAGGATTCGCCTGTTCCCTAGGGCTGTGTGAACGACACGGCTGAGTTACCCATGCCCGCATTGATGAGAATCCCGCGATAAGGGGACACGATCTCTGTTTCGACAAGACATGCCAATAGCAACCTGTCGGCGTTTTGTGAACGGGGGTCCCCAGACTTGCCCGCCTGCGGCCCGTGGCGCGGCTAAGCCACCAGGCCGTACGTCCCACCTTCATCGACAAGGCATCCAATACCCTCGCGAGGGGCCAAGCCTCGCGAGGCGGATGACACAAGACCTCCTCTGGAGTGGCCCAGCCGGGCAGGCTCACGAGGAGCGGAGATATCAAGGCGAGGCAAACCTCACGAGGCGTCCTTGTTTCCTCTTTGGTGCTAAGGAGGCCAGCATAGGCGAGGAGTACCGAGGCATCAGGCAAAGGTTGCCATATCGGTGCAACAAGACCAAGACCAGAAGGACGGAAAGACGGAGGTCATTGTGGAGCCCAAGACGACGTCACCACCAGAGCCTTTGGCAGGCGGAGACCACCTTTGTCAGGATAGCTTGTACTAGCTGCCCCCTTCGAATTTGCCCGCCATTGTTGGCTCCCTTCCCGCTCAATATTTGGTAAGATGACCAGGGCCTATATAAGTAGGGCTAGCTACCACCACGAAAGGGGGGACGAAGAAGAGTGGACGGATGATCAAGATCATCCCCACCCACACAAGTTAGCTGAATACGAGAACACCTCACCCTCAGGAGGTTGTTCTTCCCCCTGTATTGTTCATCATCAGCCCAAGAGGCAATCCACAACCACCACACCGGAGTAGGGTATTACACCACAATGGTGGCCCGAACCAGTATAAATCTTGTGTCTTTCTGTGTTGCGAGTTCGTCGAGTTCATATGCGAGATCTTAGCAAGCTAGGGCGTAGATCGGTGAGAGGAAAAGACTTCGCGCGCACCCCAGTGTTCGAACCTTAAGGGTTTGCCGAAACCCCACATCCGACATTTGGCGCGCCAGGTAGGGGTGCGTCGGAGCTTCTTCTTCACCAATAGACTTGCAGACGCTCCGCGGCCATGATGTCCGATGACCCAAGAGCTGACTCCGATCGCTGGGCAGCTTGGTCAGCCCGGTCGGCGCCGCCCGCCTATGAAGACCTCAACCCCGCGCTCCAGGCGGCAGGAGCACTGTCCAATCCTGCAGGGCATGGGCGACGTGGCCAGGCGTCGTCTACCCTCACTCCACAGCAAGTGCGAGCCGCTGCTAGAGCAGCAAGCCACACCGCGGCGACGGTGCCGCACTCACGGCGGGAACAGGCAAACACGCGGGCAGCACTCACCGTGCTAAGGGAGCTGCTGCGGTGCCGACTGATGGAAAGCGGCCGGGACGCGCTGCTGGAACGCGTTGCCGAGCTACTGGATGCAGGGATTCACGGCGGACCACGCCGCCACCATGCACCGTCAGGTGCACCAGGGGGCTTCGTCAACACCAGCATGGCCCGCGGCACCGGGGGCTCTGCCGCCTCCATACCTCCCGCAACAAGCATGAGCACAAGTGTCGCCTTCCATGGCCCAAGTGGGACGCCGCGCTATCACCCCCATGACGTCACGCTGGCCCAGGCGGCATGGAGTGTGGGGCATCACGGTGAGGTGTTCGGGGTAACAGCCCCGGAAGCCTATGTGCCCCACATGACGGACCAGGAGTACACACCGAAGGATGACCCTGGCTCGTTCATTGGAGAAGATTGGGAAGAAGGGACGTTAGGAGTCGAAGCCTTCTAGGAGCTGCTGGGGAACCACCACAACCGCGTGAGCGACGACCACTACAGGGTACCCCTAATCCCTCAGGAGCAAGCTTACGCTAACCATGAGTCGCAGGAGGAACAGATCGCCACAATGGCCGGTGGCCCCAGCTCGACGGCCTCCCTGACGGCGGGAGGATCGTGCTGGGGGCAGCAGGAGAGGGGTCGGGAGCCAGGCCCCTCCCCAAAGCGTGTAAGGCTAGGGGATACCCGGAGGTAGGCCCTCTGCCGGGGAGGCTTGGACGGCCCTTCCCCCGGCAGAGGACATGTGGTCGCCGAGGGAACCGCTGGCGTCCCCTTTCCCTCCTTTGTGTCGTCCTGGTGACCGGTCAGCACAAAGGAGGTCAAGGGCTGCGCAAGGTGGGGCCCTCGTCTGGCGATATGAAGCAAGGCCGGTTCCTGTGAAGAAGGCCCGGTGCCTGTGAAGCTCACCACCCGTGACACTCTCACGTAATAATGAGTTGGGGCTGTACATGCCCCGGAGTCTCAGGAGTGCCGGCCTCAGGCCCTGGGGCTCCCTCCCACGCCTAGTGGCAGCACTTAGCTCCGCGCTGGTGAGAAGATTTGAAGACCGGAAGACTAGACTAGGTGCCGGACGCGGCCTTTTGCTTTGGATCTCTCTCTTTGTGTGGTTTTGCTTTCTGGATCTGGATTTCAGTTGAAGCTGAATTTTTATCGATGCGCGCAGGGGTGCCTTTTCTCGTTCGAGCCATTTCTTGCCTTCTGGATCTCATTGGTTTGGGACTCATGTCCATCGCCTTTCCCTCGCAAGCTCCTCGTGAGCTGGACCACGCGAAGCGTACGCTTGTCAAGCATGCGCCAGCACTGCGGCTGGTGCTCACCTCTTGTGGGGCCCCCTCAGACAGGACGATAAGCTCCGCAGGATTCTCAGAAACTCGTTGCCGCACGGCTCGGCCTGAAGCTGACGCTGACTAAGGTAAACCACGACAGAAAACTCGCCCCCGGCTCCACGAGTTCACGAGGACACATACCCACATCGCATAGGAAAGTAAAAACTACAGTTTGCTTACATGAGGGGCTCCCCCTCTCAAAATGCTCTTACGAGTCTTCCAAGGGCCACGCCCGAGTTTTGCGTGCAGGATGAAATGACAGGAGAACATGGGATCAGCCAGAAATATCACTCGCTACATCACCCGCGGACGCGTCGCTCGTGTCATCATCATCTTCGTCGGTATCGTTGCCGCCGTCGGCGAAGCCCCCATCGCCGTCGTCGACCACGTCGCCTTCGTCTGCGACGACCACCACCGCGTCATCCTCCAAGGTGAAGCCCCTGACCAACGCATCCACATTGTCCTCTACCCAACGCAGCAGGTCGCCCCGGACGGCCGTGAGTACGGGGGCAATGGCGGCGTCGAAATCGAAGTTGTGGTCGGCATTCAGAAGGTGGCTGAAGACAAGGGAGAAAGCGCGCTCAAGCAGGCCACGACCCCTTTCCTCCACAAGCTGGCGATCTCTAGCAGATCGAGCCTCCAGGCGCATCACCACCTCGGTAAAGAAGGTCAGGTGGCTGGCATGGTCATTCGAGTGAGGGGCCGGTGCATTCTCGTCGCAGATGTAACCCAGGGCGGTGTTGGCCCTGTTCCGGAGATCTTGAAGCATAGGAGCATGCTCGCGCTCCAGACTTCAGTGCTAGAGCACTTCCTCCTTGTTTCGTCGTGTGAAGACCTCGGCATCATCAACTCGGTTCCGGAGAGAAAGCAGCTTGGCGCGGGCGGAGGCCAGGTCCGCCTGTGCCGTAAGCAGGGCAGAGGCCGTGGCCTCCGCGCGCCTCTCGACCTCATCCAATCTGGGCCTGAGGGAGGCGGCCCTGCCAGCATCCTCCACACCCGCGAGCTCCAGCTTCAAGTCCTACCTGCCCTCCAGATCTGCGCGAACCTCGGCCACCCGGCGATTAATCTCCTCCTCGACTCCGGCCTCGCGGGCCCCGACGCCATCTTCTGCTTGAGCAACTTGACGCTCCCTCATCTCCAGTTGCTCGAGCTCGAGGCTATGCTCCACGGCTTCCAGGGCCAGTGCTTCCGGACCTCCTCTTCCTCCACGGGCGTCCACCTTAGCGATGCAAGGTCGGCCCCGCGCGCCTCCACCTGCTGCTCAAGGGACGCGCTCCAGGCCTGGAGCCCCCACGCGCGCTCCTCTGCAGCCTCGCGAGCCTCTTCCAAGGCTCGTGAGCAGGCTTCATGGGTGACCTTGAGGGACACCTCGGCCTTCGGATTCTAGAGGTCGCGCTGATAGCGCCCGAGGTTGATGGCCACCCTCAGCTTGCACTGTTCCTCCACTAGTCGGAGACCTTCAGCCTCAAGACGCGAGTCGACACCAGCGCGATCTTCACCGAGGCGGCTCATCGCGCCCATTGCCTCCTGGAAGAGCTCATGGCGAACTACGCTCCGCCCACGCTCGAGCTCGAACGCTCGACCCGCCTCGTCCTCCACCTTGGGAGCTGCGGGCGGAGTGCCAAGTGGCGCGCTACCTCCCGGCAGGGGGCTGGGGGCTGACACTGCGCCTGACGCCAGCCCGTCCTCGCGAGGAGCCCAAGCTGATCAGGGCTCGCCGCTTGAAGAGGAACCGAAGATTGAAGTCAACCAATGGCTGTTCATGAGCAAAGGAGGAGTCTTGGGCACGCCAGCCCAGCTCCACGCTAGACCGTGGAGGAGGGGCGGCCAAACCGCAGACTCAGCGCGCCACGAAGGCGGGGACGCTCCCCCAACCGACCCCGCTCCAGGGGAAGCTGGTAGGCCAGGAACGCTCAAGGCCGATGGGGGAGTCGATGAAGGAGGAGGCCGCCTCTCGGAAGACGCAACAGCTTTAACGGAGGGAGCCCTGAAGGACAGACGTCAGGACAATAAGACCACATGCAAGAAGCCACGGCAATAAGATGCTTATGTGTCAATGGTGATGTACTTTCGCCGCTTCAACGGCCCGAAGATATTGCTGCCGCTGGGGGATCCCTTCCTCTTGTGGAGCTCCTCGAAGTCCACACAAAGACGACCGAAGCACTAGAAGTGACGGCCGGTGCGTGGCGGAGCCGAAGAAGAACTGAGAGGGATGGCTTCAGGGGAGCCCGGTCGTCGTGAACAGCTCAGCGCCATCTCGCTGCAACCTCCCGAGGCTCCTAGAGCCTCAGCCTCGGGAGCCGCACAATGCGGCTCCTCAGCAACTGACGCCTCAGGTGGGGGGTCACAGGCCCCCGAGGACGACGCCCCCAGATCAGCACTCGGCATGTGCTTCTCAGCACTCGAGTCGCCAGCCCCCGTCGAAGCTCGCTCTCCCGCATCGTCACCTAGGGCGAGCTCGGCACCGACGGCGAGGAAGGGAACCACGACGACGGGGTTCTCATGGGGCCCCACCAAGCCGATTGGACGCAGCCCCCACTCATCAAAGGAAGGCATGCGCGCGGCAAATGCGGCTTTGTTCTCACAGCGGTACAACAGGCAGCTATTCTTGGGCATGTCATCCGGCAGAGGGACACCCTATAGGACCGTGAGCACTGTTTGCCGCGCCACAAGAGGAAGTCCCTTTTCCTGAAACCTCACGTTGTCCTGGCTGCGGAGCAAGTCCCACATCAAGCGGGAGTAGCGCTGAAGTTGAGTGACTCGTTTTCGGTGTACAAAAAGAGGGGTACACTTTTTGTACCCCTATAACTGTGCACGGGCAGTCTGAGCCGCGGATACCACCACACCAAGCAAGGCAAGGGGGGTGAGCCAGGGTAAGACCGAAGCTCAAGAGAACTAGAACGACGCCAAGGCCAAGACCACGAAGAGCAAAGGGGACGAAGCGGACTCCCCCGGCAAGATCCTTGCCGGGAGACAGTTCTAGCAGCCCCGGCAAGACCCTTGCCGCGGCGACTCGTCCCGCGCCTACGGAGCAAATCACCCTTGAGTCCACTGCCCCCAAAGGGCAATGATTCGGGAGACATCCCCGTGGCGGCATGCAGATCTTTGTGAAGACGTTCAAGATCAGATACGCACTAAGGAGACGACAACCCTTGGCGGGATCCCAGCCGAGGAAGACCACACGGCCCCCGGCAAGCGCCTTGCCGGGGATGACAGCAGGCGCCTCGGCAAGACCCTTGCCGGGGCCCTGGCAAGGCCCTTACCGAGGACACCCGTAGGGCCACCATCAGGCCCACGCCGACTAAACCTCCACCATCGCATGCATGCAGCTGCCGCCCAACCAGCTGGGCAGGCACCTGCGTGGCGGCATGCAGATCTTCGTGAAGACCCACCATTGCGCCACCTCAGCTGCCTGCCTACCTACATGGCATCGCAGGCGTCACTAGCCAGGGCGCGTGTCGACACAAGAAGGAGCGGCGACGGACGAGACAGGTTTCTCCCCCGTCCCCGATAAAGCAAGGACACCTAAGCAAGACGCATTAAATGCGCCTTGTCATGTGATGCGAGGGATAACCTCGCAGCACTGTACCCTTTCCACCTCCTGTGTGCCACTGTGGCAACCCCTTTTTTCTATAAAAGGAGGCCTGAGGCGACCAGAGGAATGATTCGGCTTTTTGGAGCTCCTCACGCCCCATAGCTAGCTCAAGAACACAGGTATACAAACCACCAAAGTAGGAGTAGGGTTTTACGCATCCTCGCGGACCGAACCTGGATAAACGAACCATGTGCTATCTGTTTGATCCACTCTTCTTACGACCCCGCGCCTCGCTAACCATAGTAGGGATTCTTGTGATCCCATAGGTGTCGTTCCCACCGACATCTTTGGCGCGCCAGGTAGGGGGCGCAATTGTGAGAATCGGCTTTAGCAGGTAGTTCAGCGCTTCTTCATCATCATGGCGCCCAAGAAGAAGACGACGGTGGCGGTTGGCCAGTCGGAAGCCGGACAGCCCGTCCCGACGCGGGCGAGCAGCGGACCGGTCGCAGAAAGGACCCAGGGTGCTGCTCGCGAACACCAACACCATCCCAGCAGCCGAAGTTTGGGAGGCGGTGATGTTTGTGCGCCTGGTAACGGGCCACACGTCGCCAAATCCAAAGGCGGAGCCAAGCCCTTCGCGGGTGGAGCGGGGCCTTCCAAGGTCATCGCCGCCCCGCCCGAAGGCGACGCAAGGGCCTCCAAGACTCCCACGCCGGCGCCAACAGCACGCTCCTTCCAGGCAGCGCGCGACGAACGGCGTAATCACGCCGAATATCCCGGGCGTCGCCGTGGGAGGAGCCCCGAGCGCCACTCCCGGGACGTAGAAGACCTGCCCACTCGCCGAGGCGCTGGTGTAAACGGCACGCGACCGTGGGGTCATGATAGAGCTCCTTCTGACATGGTCAGAAGTCGAAGCGCGTCGCGATCCGTGCAGGTTTCGCCGCCACCGACGCCAGCAGAGGCCCTGGCGCGCGCGCAGTTGCTCCTCGACTTTCCTCCCACTACGGGGAAACTCGACGAATGGAGAGCCACTATCCGAAGCCTTGTTGCGGTGGCCAACAAAGACGAACCAAGTCCAGTGGGGCCCCCAGGTCGACGCTCCGATGGAGTCCCGCGGACTAGTGGCGGAAAAGCCGGCGGCGCCGCGACTATGGTGCATTCACCTCTTCCCCATCCGGTACCGCGGACGCCGGCTTGTCGCGACGTCGCGGGCGACGACATCTCCGTAGCATCGTCTGACCCGCGGACCCACTGTGACCAGCGCCAAGTTCTTCGGGAACGAGCCCATGAAGACGCTCGAACCACTATCGAGCGCCGGCGCAGAGCGCGCCACCAGTCAGACAGGCGAGCAGGGCCTGCTATGAACCACCCGGCCCCGAAGAGCCCTGGAGGCCTACCTTACGAGGTAGGCTGTCCGGCTTTTACCCGTGAGCTGCGGCAGTTCCAGTGGCCCACTCACCGCACCTTCAAACCTGACATTGGCGAAAAGTACAATGGCAAGACTCACCCGTCTGAGTTCGTCAGCATCTGCACCATCGCGATGCAAGCCGCCGGAGCCCGCGATGATAAGGTGCTTGCGAATTACTTTCCATTGGCTCTTAAACCCAACGCCATGTCATGGTTGATGCACTTGCCGGTAGACTCTATTTCCTCCTGGTTGGATTTGTGCCATGAGTTTGTGGGCGCCTTTACTAGAGGTCACCAAGCCCATGGCCAAGCAAGCGACCTGCATGTCATTCCCCAGAAGGGAGGCGAGAGTCTGCGCAAGTATATACAGAGGTTCAGCCGGGTACAGTACAATATCCCTGATGTTCACCCTGCCGCCAAAATCAGCGTGTTCCATCAGAACGTGCGTAACCGCAAGATGCGCGAAGAACTGGCAATGAACAAGGTGAAAGATGCGACAGAACTCTATGTTCTTGCTGAAGGATGTGCCCAAGCTGAAGAGGGAAGGAAGTACCCCGGCGAAGATGCCGGCGTGGAAACCGACTCCTCAGATGAGGATACTGCCGCCCCGGCGAAGAAAGGCCGGCGCCGCAATAGGAAGCGCAAAGGTAAAGCTGTGCTTGCCGTCGAGGGATCTGACGACGCCGACTCCGCCAAGAAAACCAAGGCAGATGACCCCGGCAAGGAAATTGCCGGATGTGTCGCCTGCCGGGCCTTGGCGGCTGCCGAGAAGCCAGGAAACTCCGACAAGCAATACTGCAAGATCCATCGCACCAAAGGCCATGATCTCCAGAACTGCCGACAGGTTGAGCTCCTTGCTGAGAAGCAGAGGGCTGAATATGAGAGGCGGGACAAGGAGAAAGGCCAGGACGGTGCTGAGGGGTCCGGCAAGAAGCGTGACGGCCAGGCGGGCCGTTGTGGCAAAGATAAACAGCAGGAGAGGCCCGCCCGGGGCCGTGGCAAAAAGCCAGAAGATGATGATCATGAAGAGGAGGATGAGTCTGGTGACCAAGAATTTCAGAAAGCTACAGAGGCCATATGCGTCGATGGCAGTGCCTCGCTGCATACCTCTCACCGCCAGCTTAAACAGTGGGCGCGTGAGATTACAGTGGCGGAACTGTCGTTTGATGCCCAAAGGCCGCTGAAGTGGTCCAGCACACCTATCATTTTTGACACTGAGGATCACCCTGATCGCACTACTGCAGTCGGGTGCTTGCCATTGTTGGTTTCACCAACAATACGCAACCTCAAGGTGACAAAGATGCTAGTCGATGGTGCGGCCGGTCTAAACTTAATCTCGCCTGCCGTGATCGAGAAATTGCAGATTCCTGATGAAGACCTCGAAGAGACGGGCACGTTTCAGGGGGTCAACCTGGGAAGAAGTCAACCAAAGGGAAAAGTCACGTTGCCCGTGACTTTTGGGAGTGATCTGAACTACAGGACAGAAAGGATTGTGTTCGACGTTGCCAAGATCCCCTTGCCTTACAACGGGATCCTTGGCCTCCCAGCGCTGGCCAAGTTCATGGCGGCGTCACATTACGCCTACAACACCCTGAAGATGCCGGGGCCTGTGACGATCATCACCATCCCATCAGACAAGAAGGATGCGCTAATTTGCGCTGACCAACTCTACCAACAAGCAGTTGCAGCATCCGCCACTGCTAAGGCGCTTGCTCCTGCCGCAACTCCGGGAAGGCAAAAGAAGAAGACCGGTGAGACCACAGGCACCCAGTCCGGCAAGTGCACCTCTTCGGAGTGTAGCGCTCCCGTCGAGGACGTGCCAGAGAGCTCCGCAGACAGAAACAAGAAGTCCAGGGCCACACCGCCGGGAACCAAGAAGGTTTCTGTCAAGGAGGATGGCACGAGAGGAGCTTTTACCATAAGCTCCACCCTTGACGACAAATAGGAAGACGCGCTCGTCACCTTCCTGCTGGCGAATGTCGATGTGTTTGCATGGCAAGCATCCGACATCCCCGGCATTCCCAGGGAGGTGATTGAGCACCACCTTGCTGTCTGTCCTCATGCGCGGCCCGTCAAGCAGAAGGTCAGAAAGCAAGCTTTGGAACGACAAGAGTTCATCACAGAGGAGATCCGAAAATGGGAAGCAGCGGGTTTGGTAAGAGGAGTGCTCCATCCAATGTGGTTGGCCAATCCGGTGGTAGTGCGCAAGGCAAATGGGAAGTGGAGGCTGTGTATTGATTACACAGGTATTAATAAGGCTTGTCCCAAAGACCCCTTCCTGTTGCCGCGCATCGACCAGATTGTTGACTCCATAGTTGGGTGTGGTCTGTTGTCATTCCTCGATGCCTACTCCGGCTACCACCAGATCTTCATGACAAGGGAAGATGAAGAGAAAACGGCATTCATCACCCCATGTGGTACGTATTGCTTTATACGGATGCCTTTCGGGTTGAAGAGTGCTGGTTCAACGTTTGCAAGGGCGGTCCAGATTGGTTTTGAACCCCAGGTCCATAGAAATATGGAAGCTTATATGGATGATATGGTGGTCAAAACCAAGAACAGGGCAACCCTCATATCATATTTACAAGAAACATTTGCAAACCTACGCAAGATAAATCTCAAGATGAACCCTGAGAAGTGCATCTTCGGCATCCCGTCTGGCAAGCTTCCCGGGTTCTTTGTGTCATAGCGTGGGATAGAGGCCAATCCGGACAAGATCAAAGCTATAGAGCAGACTGAAGCACCCAAGCGAGTCAAGGATGTGCGTCGGCTTGCTGGTTGCGTTGCCGCCATGAGCAGGTTCATTTCCAAGTCCACCGAGCGCGCCCTTCCCTTTTTCAAGATTTTGAAAAAGGCGGGCCTGATGGAGTGGACGCCAGAAGCTGAAGCAGCATTGCAAGATTTGAAGAGGTACCTCTCCTCCGCGCCAATACTAGTTGCGCCTAGGCCACAGGAACCGTTGTTGCTGTACCTGGCGACAACAAACCAGGTGGTCAGCGCCGCACTAGTGGCGCAGAGAGAAATTCCTGATGAAGTAATAGCAGCGACGGAGCCCGATGCCACCGATGCCGAGACAACGCAGCCAATTGAAGTGCCGCCGAAGAAGAAAATGATGCAGCACCCGGTCTACTTTGTTAGTTCCCTCCTGGAGGGGGCTAGATTGAGGTACTCCGATGTGCAGAAACTGCTCTTCGGCCTTCTTATGGCCTCGAGGAAACTGCATCACTACTTCCAGGCGCACGAAATCACTGTCGTCACTCGCCTCCCTCTGCAACGGATATTGCACAATCCATACGCAACGGGAAGGATCTTAGAGTGGGCACTGGAACTGTCCAGCTTTGGCCTCAAGTTTGAGAGTACTCGACGATTCAAAGCCGAGTCCTGGCGGAGTTTGTTGCAGAATGGACCGCGACGCCTGACGAAGAAACCCAAGAGACTGCTCTCCCCGGCAAGGAGGCAAGTTGCGACTGGATCATGTACTTTGATAAAGCTTTCTCCTTACAGGGCGCCGAGGCTGGTGTACTGCTTGTCGCGCCCACCGGAGAGCACCTCAAGTACGTGATCCAGATGCACTTCCCCAGGGAGGTGTCAACAAACAATACGGCTGAGTACGAAGGGCTGCTTGCCGGTCTTAGGATCGCGGCAGACCTCGGAATCAAGAAACTTGTCGTCAGAGGCGACTCGCAACTTGTCGTCAAGCAAGTCAACAAGGATTACCAGAGCCCATTGATGAAGGCCTATGTCGATGAAGTGAGAAAGCTGGAAGAGCGTTTTGATGGTATACAGGCAGAATACGTTCCTCGAGCGAAGAATGATATCGCTGATTACCTGTCAAAACGCGCTGCCCTCAAGCTACCTGTGGAACCAGGTACCTTTGTGCTTCGGCTAATTCAGCCATCCGTTGATCCATCAACAGAGCAGAACAAGAGGAGAAAATCAGGGCCCGGCAAGTACTTTCCCACCGAGCTCCCCGAAGCCGCCGGCAAGGATGTTGCCGGAGACACTGAGCCCGCCACGGGACGGCTAGCTCCGACAGAGCATCAAGCTCTTGCCATGGAGACAGCTGCTCTGATAGCGGAGGAAATGCCTTTAGTCCTCGTCGTCGAGCCCCAGGCTCTAGCGTGGACACAGCATACCGTCCGATTCCTCCAAACAGGGGAACTTCCTGAGGAGCAGGAAGAAGCGGAAAAACTAGCCTGTCGCTCTACTATGTACCAGTTTGTTGATGACGTCATGTACAGAAAGAGGCCGAACGGCGTGAAATTGAAGTGTATCCCTCGAGAGGAAGGACTGGGGCTGTTGGTGGAGATACATGGAGGCATATGTGGATCCCACATCGGGTCAAGGGCCCTTGCCGGCAAAGCGTTTTGGCAAGGCTTCTTTTGGCCCACCGCCCTCCAGGATGCGATGACACTAGTCACCAGGTGCGAAGCGTGTCAGTTCCATTCAAAGAAGCTTCATCAGCCAGCTCAAGCCCTTCAAACCATTCCTCTATCCTGGCCTTTCTCGATCTGGGGGCTCGACATACTGGGCCCTTTCCCCCGCACTGTCGGGGGCTTTGAGTACTTGTACGTTGCAATCGACAAGTTCACAAAGTGGCCAGAAGTGGAAGCAGTGAGGAAGGTCACAGCACAGTCAGCCGTCAAGTTCTTCAAAGGACTGGTGTGCCGTTTTGGTGTACCCAATAGGGTTATCACCGACAACGGCACGCAGTTCACAAGCCACACTTTCATGAAATATATTCAAGAACTCGGTAGCAAGGTCTGTTTCGCTTCCGTTGCTCACCCACGAAGCAATGGTCAAGCTGAGAGGGCAAATGCTGAAGTACTGTGAGGCCTGAGGACAAAGACCTTTGACAGACTGCATAAGAGTGGAAGGCGCTGGATTGATGAATTATCGGCGGTTCTTTGGTCAATCAGAATGACACCAAATCGAGCCACCGGCCAGACACCCTTTGCCCTGGTATACGGGGCAGAAGCAGTTCTCCCCACGGAACTCATATATGGGTCACCTCGAGTACTCGCTTATGACGAGCTTGAGCAAGAGCAATTGCGGCAAGATGACGCAACGCTCCTTGAGGAAGATCATCTTCGGGCGGCTATGAGAGCAGCGTGCTACCAGCAAGCCTTGCGCCGCTACCATAGCTGCAAGGTTCATGCCCAAAGCTTTGAGGAAGGCGACCTTGTTCTTCGGCGCGTTCAATCGGCCAAGAATTCCAACAAGTTGACGCCAAAGTGGGAAGGCCCTTATCGGGTAATACGAGTCACCAGGCCCGGCGCAGTCCGCCTGGAGACCGAAGATGCCGTTATGGTGAGTAACTCCTGGAACATTGAGCATCTTCGCAAGTTTTACCCGTGAGGCGCGGCTTGCCGGGCCCCCCGGCAAGCCACCTTTTGTATGAGCCTTGCCGATGACGCATGTAACCCTTTGTACAAAGCCAGGCGCAGACCCTGAGCATAAATAAATGAAGCGCTGGCGCCCTAAGTTATAGCATGCATGCTAGGTCGAGTCTCGTCCTTGGTTAGGGTTGATAGAGCTTAGCGGCGACAAACCTCTAGCTTAGAGGTCGAGTGTGCGTCTCTTTGTCTTTCTTTTGTCTTCTTTGGTTCACAGGACACACAGATATCCATGCCGAACCACTTGGGGAGAAAAAAATAGAGGAACAGACCAGTATCTAGCTCCCGGCAAGCTAGTATTGCCGGGGGCTGCAAGAGCAAAGATTCACCCACGGCAAACTAGGGTTGCCGGGGACTGCAGCTTCAGATAAGTTCTTCATCCCTTATCATGCATTCCATTATGGACTGAGGTATGTGAAACCTCGTTTTCCCCTAAGCTGTCGTGCTCCCCTAACTCTTAAAAGAGAAGGGAATGAAGCACTTGTCAAAAGAAGGAAGTAGAGGGAAGGAGAAGGTGATGATGCAAGATTCATGCATGGAACATACAACAACATAATATGTATGAGAAATCACACCATGCACATGATGACATGATGCAATGCACATGATGCAATGACGAATGCAATGAACCAAACAAATATGTCGACGAAACCCGGAAACCCTGGAAGGCATCTGAAGCTCCGGTCTTGGGGCGTTACAACACTCCACCACTACGAGAGGATCTCGTCCCGAGATCTAGGACGGCACCAGAGGGAAAACAGAAGAGGAAGACGAGAGGTAAAACTAAGTTGCTTCTTTGACAAATGAGTGAAACCAAAGAACCTTGAGAGGCTGTACAACTTCGAGAAAAGAATACAACAGAGGTGAACAAAGTTGAAAACACTCCGTTAGAAAAGAGAAACAAGGAAGAACAAATTCGGGCAACACTCCGGTTGAAAAGTGATATGGAACTTGATAAGATGAAAAGAACTTGAGCAGAGGGCACAACACTCTGGTTAAATGGGTAAGCAAAGGAAAGAACATGATCTTGACAAAACAAGATGATGGGTCGACGCGAGCAACATCACAATGCCTCCGAAACAAAAGATAGAATGGACTGAAAGTAACAAAGAAGAAAACAACATCTTCTATGTCGAATGAATTTGAAATCGTCCTTAGAAAGAAGGATTGGATGGAGTTGTTGAAAATTAAACAACAAAAGAATAAGGTTGTTGTGGGCTTATGGAAAACATCTTGAAAACTTGAGGTGAAATTCTGCCACTGACGGAAACAATAGATTGAATTGACATCAACAATGAGATGAGAAGCTTATTCACCGGGAGGATAAATGAAGAACTTGGGTCATTTATAAGCACCATAATTAGCAACAATCCTTAGGGAAAGTTTTAGGTGAAGTATAACCCAAGATAATTTCAATGAAGAGATTGATGGTTTGAAAAGATGTCTTGAGCGAAGAGAAAATGATGGATTTAGATATGGCACTCTTGAAAAACATGTGATCCATGAAACACGAAGAGAAATTATCAATAATGACATAACACCACCTCAAAAGATGAGATATGAAATAATTGCACTTCGAAATGCAAGATGAAGAAAACTTGATCTCCTCTGAAGAGAATCTCGATGAACACTTCGAGAAGGAATTAAATCCTTGATGAACTATCAAGTAGAGCCTTCGTGAGAACTCTGGTAATAAAAGGATGATAGAAAGAAATAGAAGTTGAAAACACAAGGTGAATCTTTGCAATGATTTAGATGAATCTCCGTGGTGATATAATAGCGAGAGCTTGGAACTCTTGGAAAACAAAAGATAAAGCCTCTCGAACCGAGAATGTGATAAGATGAACCTCCGGAATAAGGAATTAATCATTTGGATGAAACAAGAATAAGAATTACATTATGTTTATCCTTCATCAATTTAAATAGATGACAAGCAACGGATTTGGCATGCTACTTATTCTCGTAGAAAGGATTAAGATAGATATACCGTCAAACTTAAGACGGTCTTCAACGATCTACCGATAGGATTGAAAACAACGAATACATTGATATGATAATGAAGGAAGAAGAATCTTGAACGAACCACCGGTAAGAATTGAAAATGAACAAAGAAAAGATAAGGAAAACACCGGGAAGAATTATAAAAGAACGAAGAAACTTGAGAGATTATAAATACATGAGAACGGAGAGATCATGAACTGATTAGAGGATATTTGAGTGATGCACTGGTATGATTTAGAGAACGAGAGTTGAAAGCTGGAAAGAATAATTCTGAGATGATGGGCTTGGGAGAATCAAATTGAAAAAAAAATCTTGAATTGCTCCGGAAGGGTGAAAAGAATTCTCACAATCGAAAACAATTATGAGAGGATGGCATAAATCTAGCACCAAGAATCTTCAAGAGAACAGATAAGGATTTAAGAGGAACTCTTCTTCGGTGTTCACAAACGCGAGAATGATGACGAGAAACACCATCATGATTTGTTGAGACACCCCGGAATGAAAATTAGAAAGGTTGAACTAATGATGAAAAGAATGTGACAGATCTTGGAGAAGGCATTTGGCTGATGATAACTCATTCTTATGTCAAACTTTGAAAATGAATTTGAGAGAAACTCCGGTAAAATTAGAAGAGTCAGGTAAGATCCTGGGAAAAGACATGTGGGTTAGGGCCCACTAAAAAGAAACACCGTTGAAATATTTGAAGAGAGATTGCACCGGTTTAAATAAATGGGTTGAATAAGATAACAACCTCGAAATAGGTTGAACGGATCTTGAATGACAAGACGAGCCTTCTGAGATATCTTCAGCACTCCGGAATAATTGAATGGCATGGAGTGGATGATTAAGAGGTGCACTGGTATGGGAAAACATTGAAATGAGGAAAGGATAAGATCAACAAAGCTTGACTTGAATCCACCGGAGAAGAAAGAGAACAAAGAATGATGAAATTGAAAGCTCCATTAGAGTCTTCATGAGAATCACCGGATAAGAACATTGAGGGAAAAGAATGGAGATACTTCGCATCAATAAAAGAATACTTGATTAAGAAATCTGAATCCTTGAAGAAAAAGGGTGGGAGGGCGGGAAAAACAAAGGCAATTTAGGACGGATGAAGCAAACATCATTGACGAAAACTGAGATTGGATCTTGCAAATGTTGAAATGATCGGATCCACTTGACGAGAAGCGCGCCGGTTGAAAAGGATTGACATGAAAATCTCGATTAATCAAGAAAGATTAGTACTCACATAGGAGTATGAGAACACCGCTTAGGAAAGGTATGGAATCAACATTTGACTTTGAAGCAACTCGAATACCACAACTGAAAACAAAACAAGGACTGGCTTGCAGAATAAGCCGGAACAAACATATGATAGAGATTTCGTCCGAAGTTTTTGTGGTGGGGCCTACACGGGCTCGATCGTACAGCACCATCATGTACAAGGCAGTGCACATGACATACAAGTGTCCCCGAGTCAGCATAGCCAAGGACTCTTTAAGACACAATGAGGCCACTGTAAAACCACCGTGGATAGGCGGACCACTAGACGTCGAACCCCAATCTCATATCATGCATTGTCGGAAAGATATCCTAGAGAGCTACTTGAATTCCCACTTATAAACTCCTGAAACTTTCTAGTTATGCAATCAGGTGTTGGGGATATAGGGGAAGCATAATATCTCACCCAAAACTAGCAAATCCTACATCCAGCTGGATCCATCCTTCAACACATAACCAAGAAACCTTTGGAAATCATTTACCTCAACCTTCGAAAAGCATCCATTATATGAGTTATGGCAATACTCCCGAACTCCCGCTCCAGTACTGGGTGGCGTCGAGGTTATCTCACAAACAACTACATAAAAGATATTTTCGATGTCGGCGAAACTCAGGTATTCCAGAACTGCAACGATAAAATTGTGACGACAACACCTCGGAGCTCAACTCCCCGGGACACTGCCACAACCCCTAAATATCAGGAGGCACCAAGAACAATGTTCTCATCACAAAACCATCAGAACAATTCCAAAATACCCATGTGATCCTAAAAAATTCGTGAAATTTGAGAAGAGAAGAGTCAAAACTCTACGTCAGGATGCCTCACCAGAGCGACGAAGGGACTGAGGAGTAAAAAGAATCCTACTCTCCTATATATATAATCCTATAAGACTCAAAAACATTTTTCTAGACTCAACAACGCCAACGATGCAATCAAGCAGGGGGCTCCTAAGTCGGGGAAGGCTCTAATACCAACTTGTAACGCCCATGATCGATGCGGCTATATCTCCCACGTGTCGGAGCACGACTTAGAGGCATAACCGCATTGTAGGCATGTCGCAAGAGGGGTAATCTTTACACATCCCATGTACTGAATAAGAAAGAGGTACAGAGTTGGCTTACAATCGCCACTTCACACAATACATGAAAAAGCATTACATCATCCAGATACAATCAAGGTCCGACTACGGAACCAAAATAAAAGAAGACTACCCCTAATGCTACAGATCCCCGATCGCCCCAACTGGGCTTCACTACTCATCGAAAGGAAAACGAAACAACAGAACGAACACGATCTTCATCGAGCTCCTCCTTGAGCTTGGTTGCGTCACCTGCACGATATCATCGGCACCTGCGAGCTGGTTTTGAAGGAATCCGTGAGTCACGGGGACTCAGCAATCTCACACCCTCGCGATCAAGACTATTTAAGCTTATGGGTAGGGAAAAGGTATGAGGTGGAGCTGCAGCAAGCACTAGCATATATGGTGGCTAACATACGCAAATGAGAGCGGGGAGAGAAGCCAAAGCACGGTCGTGAACTAGAAGTGATCAAGAAGTGATCCTGAAACTACTTATGTTCAAGCATAACTCCAACACCGTGTTCACTTCCCGGACTCTGCTGGAAAGGGAACATCACGGCTACACACGTGGTTGATGCATTTTAATTAAGTTAAGTGTCAAGTTCTCTACGGACATTAACAAATTCCCATCTGCCCATAACCGCGGGCACGGCTTTCGAAAGTTCAAAACCCTGCAGGGGTGTCCCAACTTAGCCCATCACAAGCTCTCACGGTCAATGAAGGATATTCCTTCTCCCAGGAGACAATCCGATCAGACTCGACATCCCGGTTACAAGACATCCTCAACAATGGTAAAACAAGTCCAGCAAGACTGCCCGATGCGCCGACATCCCGATAGGAGCTGCACATATCTCGTTCTCAGGGCACACCGGATAAGCAATCCGTAGAACTAAAACCTGTCCTCGAGTTTCCCTGAGGTGGCGCTACAAGGGGCTCTAGTTTGGACCAACACTCAGAGGAGCACTGGCCCGGGGGTATAAATAAAGATGACCCTGAGTCTGCAGAACCCAAGGGAAAAGGCTTAGGTGGCAAATGGTAAAACAAATATTGGGCCTTGATGGAGGAGTTTTATTCAAGGCGAACTGTCAATGGGTTCCCATTATAACCCAACCGTGTAAGGAACGCAAAATCAAGGAACATAACACCGGTATGACGGAAACTAGGGTGGCAAGAGTGGAACAAAACACCAGGCATAAGGCCAAGCCTTCCACCCTTTACCAAGTATATAGATGCATTAATTAAATAAGAGATATTGTGATATCCCAACAAATATCCATGTTCCAACAAGGAACAAACTCCAATCTTCACCTGCAACTAGCAACGCTATAAGAGGGGCTGAGCAAAGCGGTAACATAGCCAAACAACGGTTTGCTAGGACAAGGTGGGTTAGAGGTTTGACATGGCAATATGGGAGGCATGATATAGCAAGTGGTAGGTATCGCGGCATAGGCATAGCAATAGAGCGAGCAACTAGCAAGCAAAGATAGAAGTGATTTCGAGGGTATGGTCATCTTGCCTGAGATCCCACAAGGAAGAAGAACGAGTCCATGAAGAAGACAAACGGACGTAGATGAACGGATCCTCACAACTCCGGAACAAAACCGAAGCTAACGCGAGAAGTGACCGGAGAGAAGCAAACAACATAGTAAACAACCATCACATAATCATGGCATGATGCACAACCAAGTATGATGCATGTCCGGTTTAATGATACATGCCATGGGAAAGTGCACTAGCAATCCTACAAATTAAGTGGAGCTCAATATGCAACGAGTTGCACATTGACGAGACACCACAACAACTATTTAGTTCACTCCCGGTTAGGTACTCAACAATATTAAATGTTGGTTAACATGGCAAGAGGTGAGGCATAACAAAACTATACCACCTAAACAATTTAAATGGGGCCGGATATAACAAACAAAAAATCCGGTAAATCCCCATATGCATTAGCAATTTAAAGCAAACAACAATTTTTAAACATCTTAAAGTTGTTAACATGATGCGGATGACATGTTCAAGTTTATGCAATTTTTATTAAAAGTTGACAAGAGCATTAAGAAGCATTTGTCACCGTGGTGGAAAGAAAGGGAGTGCCACAACAACGATAACGGTTCCGGTAGCTCATGGAAATACCGGTGAAAAAGGAAGAGTGACGGGAGCATGCAAAAGATGGTGGGGTGCTCCCGGATACCGGGTCCCCACGGGTTAGCGGCAAAAGACGAGGACCGAGCAAGTGATAACTCAGACACGGTGCAGACAACGGGTGCATCTCATGCATCACACAACATGCATTCGTTACACGGGTCATCGTCTCGGCGGTTATACCTTTTGGAGCGTGCATTATCGGAACGGATCAAGTTTGAAGCGGAGAAGGGGAAGTAGACATTCTCGGGACTTTCGTAGTGGAAGTAGTCGTTCTCTCATGCTCTAGGGTCGACAGTAGAGGTTTCTCACGATCTCGGCGATGGTAGTGGTACATGCTTATCGGTAGTCGAACATGATGATCCGGAGAGGGTACTTGGCAACATGCACGTCATCGGTAGTTGTACAAAATCGTTGTCGGACTTGACGGGTTCGAGGTCTCCGGGTGTATTAGTACTTGGCGTCCCATCGTGTAGTCATTTGTCGTAGTCGGACTTGACAAAAATGCACACCGGCTGTAGTCGTACACGATTCGTAGACGTTCGGGTCTTCCGTAGGGGTACTCATTACATCTCCACGTGTAGTGGTACTTGTCATAATCCGATACGGTCTTGGCGATGTTTCTCTGAAGCAACAAACGAAGCACCCGCAAACAAAACAACCAGTACCCCGGTGCTCTGTATGAGGGTCGATGCAACTGTGGCCGAAGAGAAAAGGAAAACAAGGCGTCTTGGAGCAGCATGGAGGCGGCGCCAAGGGCTTGCGGCGAGGCCGGTAGGCATGGGAAACAGCGGGTCGGCGAGGAACTCGGCGACGGGGACTGCCAGAACTGCTGCTAGTGGCGCTCGACATTCCTGGCGAAGTGGTGGCCGAGGAGGTCCTGTGCTCTGGCGAGGTCGACGGGGAACTGCGGGGACTTGCGAGCGCGGAGGCAGAGGAGCTCGAGGGGAGGCTCGGGCATGAAGAAGCAGGGCGCGGGGACGCGGCGAGCTCCGGCTGCTCGAGGAACTTGGCGACTCAGACTTGGGTGCCGGGGTGCCGAGGCGCTGAGCTGCTGTTGTTGACTGCAGAGAGAGGCAGCCAGGGGACGCAGAGGAGGACGGGAAGATAGGGAGGTCGAGGCCAGTGGTGCTACAGCATGGCGGCGTGATGCCCGGACGTCACGGTGGACGAAGCAGGGAGGCAGAGGAGCGGGATGGTGCTTGGCGGAGGTCGACAGCGGCAGCGGTGGCCGGCGGACTTGGAGCTCTGGGCGAGGCGGAGAAGCATCTCACTGGAGCAGGGGGGCCGCAGCTCCATGGGGCGGCGCTCGGGGGGAGGTTGCGGTCGTCGGTCTCCTGGCGAGGTGAAGGCGGCGACACGGGCAGGAGGGAGACTGCAGGGGCGCCTGGTCGCCGGGGTTGGGGCTCGGGCGAAGCGTCAGTGAGGATGCCGGGGAAGCGGCAGACGATGACGGCAACCTGCGAGACGAGACGGCAGCTGCGAGGCGTCGAGGAGGCTAAAGGGAACGGGGTGCAGCAGAGCAGCGTGGGGATCGGGCGTGAGGCACGCGCTCGCTGTCTCTTGGCGGCGCGAGGGGAAAAGCGAGAGAGAGGAGGGGATCGGGTAGGGTTAGGAGGGAGTGGGCCTAGGTTAGAGCAGGGGAGAGGCTGGCTGGGCCTAGGGATGGATGGGTCGGCCTGGCTGCAGGTCTGCTGGTCTGACGGTGGCCTAGGGCGCGGCCCAGGTAAGCTGCTGCTGCTGTTTCTTTTCTTTTTCATTTTCCTTAGGCAGAAAAACAAAGTGGAAAAGCACAGGGTAGAGAAAGAGGAGTTTGAGAATAAAAAATATCCTCAAGTTCCTGGAGTTTTGGAGGATTTGAATAAATTGCTCTGGGCATTTTTAGAGGTAGAAAAATATATCAAGTTTGAATTAAATTCAAACTTGGGCTATTTTTGAACCTAACCAAATCAACTTCAAAAGAGGTGAAAAAATTGGCAGAGGAATAGGACATGGTGATTGAATGTTGAGGCAAAGGTGAACATTAAAAGAGAAGGGAATGTGGCACTTGTCAAAAGAAGGAAGTAGAGGGAAGGAGAAGGTGATGATGCAAGATTCATGCATGGAACATGCAACAACATAATATGTATGAGAAATCACACCATGCACATGATGACATGATGCAATGCACATGATGCAATGACGAATGCAATGAACCAAACAAATCACACGACGAAACCCGGAAACCCTGGAAGGCATCTGAAGCTCCGGTCTTGGGGCGTTACAACATATTCCTTTGACTATGATATTATGCAACTCCCAAATACCGTAGGAACACCTTGTGTGCTATCAAACATCACAACGTAACTGGGTGATTAAAAATATGCTCTACAGGTGTCTCCGAAGGTGTTTGTTGGGTTGGCATAGATCAAAATTAGGATTTGCCACTCTAGGTATCGGAGAGGTATCTCTGGGCCGTCTCGATAATGCACATCATGATAATCCTGGCAAGCAATGTGACTAATGAGTTAGTTGCGGGATGATGTATTACGGAACGAGTAAAGAGACTGGCCGGTAATGAGATTGAACTAGGTATGAAGATACCGACGATCGAATCTCGGGCAAGTAATATACCAATGACAAAGGGAATAACGTATGTTGTCATTGCGGTTTCACCAATAAAGATCTTCGTAGAATATGTAGGAACCAATATGAGCATCCAAGTTCAGATATTTGTTATTGATCGGATATGAGTCTCAGTCATGTCTACATAGTTCTCGAACCCATAGGGTCCGCACGCTTAACGTTCGATGATGATTTGTATTATGAGTTATGTGTTATGGTGACTGAAGATTGTTCGGAGTCCCAGATGAGATCACGGACATGACGAGGAGTCCCAAAATGGTCGAGAGGTAAAGATTGATATATTGGACGATGGTATTCGGACACCAGAATGGTTTCGGAGTGTTTCGGATATTTATCGGAGTACCGAGGGGTTACTGGAACCCCTCGGGGAAAGTAATGGGCCGACATGGGCCATAGGGGAGAGAGAGGCAAGCCTACAAGGGGTGGCGCCCCCCATGGGCAGTCCGAATTGGAAAAGGGGAAGGGGGCTCGGCCCCCTTTTCCTTCTCCCTCTCCTTCTCCGTTCCCCCTCCGAAAGAAAGGAAAGGGGGCGATTAGGACTAGGAGTCCAAGTAGGTTCCCCCCCATGCCGCGCCCCTAGGGCCGGCCTCCCCCCTCTCCTCCTTTATATACGGGGGGCAGGGGGCACCCCAAAGTAGATCAATTGTTCTCTTAGCCATGTGTGGTGCCCCCCTCCACAGTTTACTTCTCCGATCATATTGTCGTAGTGCTTAGGCGAAGCCCTGGGTGGATCACATCACCATCACCATCACCATGCCGTCGTGCTGACGAAACTCTCCCTCAACACTTTGTTGGATCAAGAGTTTGAGGGACATCATCGAGCTGAACATGTGCTAAACTCGGAGGGGCCGTACGTACGGTGCTTGATTGGTTGGATCGTGAAGACGTTCGACTACATCAACCGCGTTAAGATAATGCTTTCGCTTTCGGTCTACGAGGGTATGTGGACACACTCTCCCCCTCTCATTGCTATGCATCTCCTAGACAGATCTTGCGTGATCGTAGGATTTTTTTTTTAAATTGCATGCTACGTTACCGAACAGTGGCATCCGAGCCAGGTCTATGCATAGATGATATGCACGAGTACAACACAAAGAGTTGTGGGCGATCATAGTCATTCTGCTTACCACCAATGTCTTATTTCGATTCGGCGACATTGTTGGATGAAGCGGCCCGAACCAACCTTACATGAGCACGTTCATGAGACCGGTTCCATGGACAGACATGCAACTTGTTTTGCATAAAGGTGGCTGGTGGGTGTATGTTTCTCCAAATTTAGTTGAATTGAATTTGACTACGACCGATCCTTGTTGAAGGTTAAAATAGCAAACTTGATGAAACATCATTGTGGTTTTGATGCGTAGGTAAGAACGGTTCTTACTAGCAGCCCATAGCAGCCACGTAAAACTTGCAACAACAAAGTAGAGGACGTCTAACTTGTTTTTGCGGGGCATGTTGTGATGTGATATGGTCAAGACATGATGTGATATACGTTATTGTATGAGATGATCATGTTTTGTAAAAGTTATTGGCAACTGGCAGGAGCCTTATGGTTGTCACTTTATTGTATGAAATGCAATCGCCATGTAATTGCTTTACTTTATGACTATGCGTTAGCAATAGTTGTAGAAGCAATAGTTGGCGAGACGACAACGACGCTATGATGGAGATCAAGGTGTCAAGACGATGACGATGGAAATCATGACGGTGCGTTGGAGATGGAGATCAAAGGCGCAAGATGATGATGGCCATATCATGTCACACATTTTGATTGCATGTGATGTTTATCTTCTTTTCATCTTATTTTACATACTACGGCGGTAGCATTATAAGATGATCCCTCACTAAAATTTCAAGGTATAAGTGTTCTCCCTGAGTATTCACCGTTGCGACAGTTCATCGTGCTGAGACACCAAGTGATGATCGGGTGTGATAAGCTCTACATTCACATACAACGGGCGCGAGACAGTTTTGCATGTTCAAAGTGTGGAATTGGGCAATTTGTACATCCGGCCGCCTAGCTCGTCATCCATGCAAAGGAGAGTCCTATCCGGACACGGGAGAAAGCCTTCTATCTTGTATCTTCATGGCCCAATAGTCCGGCCCATGTCAACAGGCCGGACGCCCGAGGACCCCCTTCTCCAGGACTCCCTCAGTAGCCCCTGAACCTGGCTTCAATGACGAGGTGTCCGGCACACAAATTGTCTTCAGCATTGCAAGGCGGGTTCCTTCTCCGAATGCTCTGACATAGTATTCGAACAATGATTGTGTCGGTATCTACAAAACAAGTACCACACACCACTGCAGAGAGTATAATATTTCACGAGTCCCACCTGCTGACAACTTTTTGTAACGTGACATCACATCCATCCCCGGTAATTATTTCGAACCGTTTCTTGGCCGGCCGCTCCATATTTCGTGATGTGGCTTTATTGGCACGTCTCGTCAAAGCAGAGATCGTGTCCCCTTATTGCGGGATTCTCATCAATACGGGTTGTGGGTAATCCAACCGTGTCATCGGCACAGCCCTGGGGAATAGGCGAGTTTCATGGCGAGTGGGGAGGCATTTAATATGCGCTGCCTTTATAAGGAGATAAGGATTCATCTCTTCCACCCACGCCTTCTCTCCTTCCGTCTACCCACTCTCGAGCTCCAGCGCCCAAGTTCTCATCTGTCCTCCCCCAAGAAAGCACTCCAACCATGTCCGGAGCGCAGGGCAAGTGGATGGCCTCCACCTTTAAGGAGAAGGACATCACCCAACTTTGGGAGGCCGGATATTTGTCCAGGGAGATCGCCCATCGGCTTCCTGCTAATGGACAGATCGTCCCCACTCCGGAGCCCCATGAGAGGGTCGTGTTCATCCCTCACTTCATCCGCGGGCTGGGATTTCCTCTCCGCCCATTCGTTCGCAGACTCATGTTCTACAATGGGCTGGACTTCCATGATCTGGCCCCCAATTCCTTCCTCACCATCTCGGCGTTTATAGTCATGTGTGAGGCCTTCTTCCGCATCCCTCCCCACTTCAGACTGTGGCTGAAGACCTTTAATGTGAAGCCGAAGGTGGTGGGCGGCGAACACGTACAATGCGGAGGCGCCATGGTGAGCAAAATGTCCAACGTCCCGTGGCCCAAAGGAACCTTCGTGGAGACCGTCAAGGGGTGGCAGAAGCTGTGGTTCTATGTCATTGAACCCCATGACGCTGCCTGGGCCGCGGCTCCCGAATTCAAGTCCAGGGCCCCAATGCGGCTTACCTCCTGGCAGGAGAAGGGCCTGGATTGGTCTTTGTCGGACGAGTTGACTGCGCTTCAGACGTGCATCGGGAGCATGATGGACAAGAATGTCAAGCTCGTCGATGTGATTCAGGTGATGCTAATTCGCCGGATCCTTCCATACCAGAACCGGGCTTGCCATCTATGGGAGTTCAATCCGGCCAAGCACAAGACCCTGCGACAATTCTTTGGAACTACGCACGAGGATATCTGAAGGTGCTCTTCAAGGCCAACGAGACATGGCCGGAGACAACCAAGGACTGCAAACACGATCTGGCCCATCCTGCCAGTTCGGTAAGTATTCCATGCTTCAAGGCGTATCTCTTTCTGGCTAGCTCAAGGAGGATGTCCCAACTTCCCTATTTTGCCTTTCCAGGGTTGGACAAAGAAGGTGGAGCAGATTCGGTGTTCGGCTTCACTGCCCGAGGAACCAGCCATATTGCTTTTGATGAAGATGTTGGTTCCAGCGCCCTACGTGGCGCCGGAGAAGAAGGCCATGAAGAAGGCCAAGGGTTCTTTGGACACGGCATCCGAAGATGCCGAAACTCACTCCGTTGCCGAAGACGACGAGGAGGAGGAAGAGGAGGAAGAAAGAAACTTCCCCCTCCCCGAGGGGGGAAGAAGAGGGCGGCCTCCACCGATATGGAAGCGAAGGCGTCCAAGAAGGGAAAGGCTTCCCTCGCGGATAGCTCTGCATGGGACGTCGATAGCAGCCCAGAGCGGCGCCCTCGAAACAAGCCCCTGGCCGAATCGTGAGTATCCAAAGACCCTGATGCATTCATATATCCTCCTCTTTCACCTCATAATTCTAACATGTTGAATCATGCATTTGCAGTCCGGCTCATTCCGCCCTCGAGCAATCCTCGTCTTTGGGGAACTCACTAGATCTGAAGGTGATGGAGAGTGAGTCCCTTCCAACGGCCTCCTCTCCCAAGGCCACGGACGACGTTGAGGTGTTGTCCCGAAGGACCCCCGGCTAGGGAGAGACGCAGGAGGCCATTAGGATGATGCCAGAGGGCGAGACCTCGGCCGCCGAACACATGGGGGAACAGATCCCCATGGAGACTGGCGGTGGGGGCCATGTCCAATTCGGCCCCCAGCCGAATGCAATCCCTGAGACCTATACGGCTCTAGAATCCGGCAAGCAACCTCCTTCATCGGAAGGAGCTGTGCCCATTCCGCCGGTGACCTCTGTCCAACCAGAGGTGCTGGATACTCTACTGGAGGCACTGTGAAGCGCTTCCATCGTTGAGGAACACCGTACCCTCATGGGTGTGGTGATTGAGAAGATTCAGTCCGCGAAGAGCGGACTGACCGAAGCCTGTGCGAGTCTTCTATCAGGCTTTGAGGTAAGCACTGCATTTATGTGAAAAGAAAGTTACAGTATAGACAGTAGCCCCTGAGACTCTGTCTGGTGTTCAGAAAGAAAAGCCGAACAGAGGGTCAAATAGCTATTCGCGGGAAACTAATCATATATGTCTTTGTGAATAAGCAGGTGTCCCTACTGGCCACGACTTCTCATGCTAGCGAAGTCTCCGGACTGAAGCAGAGGCTGGAACGGACCAAGGAAGAGCTCGGCCGTGTGAAAAACCAGCTGGAGAATACCCAAGGTATGCAATGATCTTGTGTATGTCCGGAAGGGATGAATAATGTAAGCTGATCACAATGCCATGACATTTATTAGGGGCGGCGATTGAGGTAGAGGCCCTCAAAAAGGCGTTGGCCGAGGCTGAGGAGAGAACGGTAAATGAAAAAGGCACCCGAGAAAAGCATTAGGCCAGGGTTGGTGACGTCCAGCAGGAGCTCCAGGACGCAGTGAGGAAATGCGAGTCCTTGGAGCGCCGGAATGCGGACCAAGAGTCCGAACTCGCTAAGGCCCACCAAAGCACACAAGAGGCCCGGGTCGAAGCCCAAGGCGCCCTCCGGGAGATCCAGGAGGCCAAGAAGATCGCAGTGGGTAAGGCTTTCATTATGCAAAGCAAGTATGTGAGCCCGAGGTATCGCTTACTAACTCAGATTTGGGGTTCTCCAGGGGCGTTTGTGGATTTGCAACACAGTGTTTCTGACGCCACGGAATTCTTCTGGGCCGAAGAGGGGAGCTCAACGAAGAAGCTGTTCTGGTCGCAATACCTTGCACGAGAACATCCGGTGCCTTTTAGCGACCAGCTAAAATAGTTGGTCGAGCTGCATAGGGTGGCCGAACTAGCCATGGAGGATTTAATAATCTAGCTGTGGCCTGCAGAAGCTATACTCGGCAGCTACTTCGGCCTCGTGAAGTGGCTGGTCAATGCATTCCCGCGGCTTGATGCCATCAAGCGGTCGGTCTACATAGAAGGTGCACGGATGGCCTTCACCCGTGTCAAGATACAATGGGCGAAGATGGATGTCATCAAGCTCGCGACTGAAGGACCGCACGCCCGAGCGGTATTTTGAAGATGTTCTGAAGGGATCCCGCATTGTGGCGGAGCAATGTGCTAAGGACATTATTTTCGAATGAATACATTCATGTAATTTTGTCCTGTATGATGAAAACAAGGCTTAATATGTAATATAATGCTTTGTTGTTTTGTTTAGTTAAAAAAATTTACCTCCTGTGCGGCCGTTTCATCAAATCTGAGAGTTGGCCAGTCGTCGGCTTCAGCCCCCATGTAGGTAGTATGGGGGTGTTCGAGATGAATCTAAACACGCTTTATCCAAGAGTTTGGTCCTTAAAGGAGGTGTTTAGCGTAACGAACTAGGCAATCAGACTATGTGGCTTTATTACCCTCACTTAGCCATAGGAGTTTGACAATGAAAATATAGGCGCAACCCCTAGTATCCAGACTAGGGTGTTGTAAACACCTGATAGGATGAGAACCGATTCGTCACGTAATGCGGGAAAAATCGCTAAAGATTTGAAACGTCTGAAGAGCTGACCGGCTCACGCCACATCATGCCAATCAGTTTTCGGCTTTCTCTACTGAGGTGCTCATCCGGATAAACTGAGACATAATCGCAGTAGTTCTCCCTTTACTACCCTAGCCGATATAGCAGAACATAAGGTAGTAAGCACAAGAGCCGGGCAACCCAACTATTGACCAAAGACATGATTCGGATCCCATGCATATAATGCTAAATTCGGGGTGCCGAACTATACTATAAAAGTGTTCAAACTTGTTGCCATAGTGTGGGGCGCAATAAATCCCCTGGCGGATTACGGCGTACCAAGGTGTACGAATGCAAATTAAAATAGCAAAAATAAAAATAAAGAAGAAGCTAGTGCCATGTATGTTGGGTCGCAAACTGTGTCCATTATAATTTTAATTAATACGTTAGAGCGTACGTGAACAAAAGGTGCGAGAAGCAACAGTGGCTATTTAACATGCCAAGACCAAGGAGGAGCTGCGTACGGGTCCTGAAAACAGGTAGAGTGATCGCCAAGAGGGACATCTAGATATTCCCCCGCATGTCTATGCTACCTGTCACCTTGGTGTGTCCGTTCTTCGAAAGGACCGATTATGAGGCCAGTGAGAGGGGCCTGCGGAAAGGAAACCTGAGGAGGAAAAAAGAAAAAGTGAAAGTATGCGTGTCTAGGGAAGGTCGGGCCTTATTATGGATCACAATCTAGTTATGCCTCCGTCTATGCCCATGGTATTTTGAGTGTGTAATTATGTACGCGTGGCGCGAACGCCGCCACTTGGTGTGGTCTGGGACGGAGGCCGAATTGCTAGTTGAGCTGTTGACAAGCTGGATATCCTGGCGCATGGTAGTCCGGACTCGTTTGACAGTGTCCAGGAGTATGGCTGACGAATTAAGGTTGTGCTTGCGGATGCCGCTCTGTACTTTTGCTGCCAGGGCAGCGGTGTGCTCCCCGGTACGGAGGGAGCGCTCCGATTTCCATTGACTGTTATGACACCGCATGGTCCTGGCATCTTGAGCTTGAGATAAGCATAGTGCAGCACCGCATTAAATCGGGCGAACGCAGTTCGTCCGAGCAGTGCGTGGTAGCCACTGCGGAAGGGGACGATATCAAAGATTAACTCCTCGCTTCGGAAGTTGTCCAGAGATCCGAAGATGCCCTCCAATGTGATTGGGCCTGAGCAGCGGACCTCTACACCTGGTATAACTCCTTTAAAGGTAGTGTTGGTGGGCTTGATCCTTGATGGATCGATGCCCATTTTGCGCACTGTATCCTGGTAAAGCATGCTGAGGCTACTGTCGCCGTCCATGAGGACTCATGTGAGATGAAATCCATCAATTATTGGGTCGAGGACCAGTGAGGCAGACCCGCCATGACGGATACTGGTCGGATGATCTCTACGATCGAAAGTGATCGGGCATGACGACCAAGGGTTCAATTTTGGGGCGACTGGCTCTATCGCATAGATGTCCCTGAGCACGCGTTTGCACTCCCTCTTGGGGATATGCGTGGCGTATATCATGTTCACCATTTTGATTTGAGGAGGATACTTCTTCTGTCCCCCTGTGTTCGGTGGACGGGGCTCTTCATCATTGTTCTTGCCTTGCGACCCCTTCTCCTTGTCTTCGACATTTAACTTGCCGGCCTGTTTGAAGACCCAACAACTCATGTGGGTATGATTGGCTGGTTTATCGGGGGTGCCATGGATCTGACATGGGCGATCGAGTATGCGGTCCAGGCTGGAAGGGCCCTGATTATTTCTTTTATATGGCTTCTTCCGCTGACCGGACTTGGAGCCACTGAATCCGGTGTTGACTGTCGTGTCATCGGTATTATCACCGTTGCTTCGACGTTTATGTCTGTTGCGTCGGGGCTTGCCGTTGCTATTTCTGGCTTCCGAAGTGCCAGGTTCGCTTGTATTGTTATTACTACGGTCATGAGTGCCGTGAGGGCTGCCATGGACTTTGGCTTTTCTTGGTCGAGGTGTTAGGCGAGCCATTCATCCCGTATGCTATGTTTAAATGCCGCCAGGGCTTTGGCGTCCAGATAGTCGATGATCTGGTTCTTTTTGGTTAAGAATCTAGTCCAGAATTTCCTGGCTGACTCTCCGGGCTGTTGGATTATGTGACTTAAGTCGTCGGCATCCGGAGGTCGAACATATGTACCTTGGAAGTTGTCAAGGAAGGCTTCTTCCAAGTCCTCCCAGCTGCCAATAGAGTTTTCAGGCAGGTTGTTCAGCCAGTGTCGGGCTGGCCCCTTGAATTTTAGGGGGAGGTATTTGATGGCATGAAGATCATCGCCGCGTGCCATGTGAATATGGAGGATAAAGTCTTCAATCCATACCGCAGGATCTGTGATTCCATCATATGATTCGATATTCACGGGTTTGAACCCTTCTGGGAATTCATGTTCCATTACTTCATCAGTGAACCGGAGGGGGTGTGTGGCGCCTCTATATCGGGCTAGGTCGTGCGTATTTCAGATGGAGTCCGTCTGCGATTTTCGGCTTGGACATAACTATACTTGCCATGTTTGGCTCGATAGCTGTCGTCGCGTGTCGAGGCACGCCCCCGTGATCCATAGATCGATCTGGTCGGACCTGCTTTATTCTTCAGGCCCTGCCGGAGATCATATGTGTATCTCTGACCAGTTTTGTCTCTGTCTTTACGGTGAGGTGGCACAGGCTGGTGTAAGAGTTGGGTTGGCGCTTTGTCCCGACCACGTGGTGGTCGGTCAGCCGCATTGTGCACTGATGGCACGGGCTCCAATGCCTCGTCGTCAAATTGAGGTAATAATTTGTGCTTCGGGTAACTTTTGAGTGGTCGCTTGAGGCCGTACTCCTCTGCTTCCAGGACGTTACTCCATCTGTCGTTGAGCAGGTCTTGATCAGCTTGAAGCTGTTGCTGCTTCTTTTTCAGGCTCCTTGCAGTGGCTATTAGCCTGCTCAAGAGGTTCCTCGTACACGATAAAATCCTCGGTGCTGAGGCTTGCCTCATCCTCGGAGAGTGGAAGATAATTACTGTCCTCCGAGTCTTCGTGCGTGGCCTGTTCATCAGGGCTAAATTTTTCATCTTCCCGTTCATCTTGTTCGGGAGTTGCCTCAATGGGGTCTTCATTATCTTCGACACCGTCCGGAGTGTTATCTTCTCCTGTGCCGGTTTTGCTATCTTTGCTGCAGCGTGACTTAGAGCGGCGCCGCTGACGCCGGCGCTTTGGTTGTATCTCGGGAGGTTTATCCTCAACTGGATCTTCCTTGTCATCACCGCTATTCTCTTTTGGTGCATCCACCATGTATACGTCATACGAGGAAGTGGTCATCCAGCATCCGGCAAACGGCGGGTTTTGGGCCTCTTCTTCTCCGGCATCATTGTCCATACCGTCGATGTCGTTGGAGCCGTAATTGAGCATGTCAGTTAAGTCTTCGACAGTGGCTATTAAGTGGGTAGGGGTGGGAAGCGAAATTCTCCGTCATCAGCCTCCAGTTCGAACCGGATATAATTCGGTTGTGAGTCCCCCTCTAAGGAGAGTGTTTTTAATGAGTTTAGTACGTCGCCTAAAGGCAAGTGCCGGAAGATGTCCGCGGAGCTGAATTCAACGATCGACGCCCGATCAAGCTTGTCGTGTGCGGATGCACTTGCTTCGGAACCTGTAGCCAGAAACATGTCCGAGGTTCTGGCAACACAGATCTCACTTGAGGTTGGGTCTGTGTGCGGCTCCAACACCGCTGAGTCTACGGCCTCTGTGGCAGGGTTGAGCCTCCCGTCCTCGGATGGCGTGTTCTGCTCCGGATCTAGAGCCAGAGCAGTTGCAGGTTCTATCTCCTTGGTGTGGTTTGATGACAGATTTAAGTCATGTTCATCATGGTGACAGGGAGCGGCTATTGCCGCGGTCTCGAATCCTTCGAAGATCAAGTATCCGCGGATGTCCGCGACATAGTTCAAGCTTCCAAATCTGACCTGATTCCCAGGGGCGTAGCTATCGATCCGCTCTAGATGGCCAAGTGAGTTGGCCCACAGTGCGAAGCCGCCGAACACGAAGATATTTCTAGGGAGGAAGGTTTCTCCCTGGACAATGTTGTTGTGGATGATTGACGGGGCCAACGAACCTCTTAGCGAGGACACGGCGGAACTCACAATGAAAGCACCAATGTCGGTGTCAAAACCGGCGGATCTCGGCTAGGGGGTCCCGAACTATGCGTCTGGGGTTGATGGTAACAGGAGACAGGGAACACAATGTTTACCCTGGTTCGGCCCCTCTCGGTGGAGGTAAAACCCTACGTCCTGCTAGATTAATATTGATGAGTATGGGGGTTACAAGAGTTGATCTACCACGAGATCGTAATGGCTAAAACCCTAGAAGTCTAGCATGTCTGATTATTCTCTGTCTCTATGGACTAAGCCCTCCGGTTTATATAGACACCAGAGGGGACTAGGGTTGTACAAGGTCGCTTACATAGAAGGTAAATAGTACATCCGGCTGCCTAGCTCATCATCCATGCAAAGGAGAGTCCTATCCAGACACGGGAGAAAGCCTTCTATCTTGTATCTTCATGGCCCAATAGTCTGGCCCATGTCAATAGGCCGGACGCCCGAGGACCCCCTTGTCTAGGACTCCCTCAGGTGCGGCCCCCCTTTCCTTCTCCCTCTCCTTCCCCTTTCACCCTCCGAAAGAAAGGAAAGGGGGGCGACTAGGACTAGGAGTCCAAGTCGGTCCCCCCCCATGGCGCACCCCTAGGGCCGGCCTCCTCCCTCTCCTCCTTTATATATGGGGGTAGGGGTTACCCCAAAGTAGATCAATTGTTCTCTTATCCTTGTGCGGTGCCCCCCTCCACAGTTTACTCCTCCGGTCATATTGTCGTAGTGCTTAGGCGAAGCCCTGCGTGGATCACATCACCATCGCCGTCACCACATCGTCGTGCTGACGAAACTCTCCCTTGACACTTTGCTGGATCAAGAGTTCGAGGGACTTCATCGAGCTGAATGTGTGCTAAAATCGGAGGTGCCGTATGTTCGGTGCTTGATCGGTTGGATCGCGAAGACGTTCGACTACATCAACCGTGTTAAATTAACACTTCCGCTTTCGGTCTACGAGGGTACGTGGACACACTCTCCCCCTCTTTTTGCTATGCATCTCCTAGACAGATCTTGCGTGATCCTAGGATTTTTTTTAAAATTGCATGCTACGTTCCCCAACATGTTTTTGAGCTTTACAGAAAAGGAATACCAAATGGAGTCCAAACGGAATAAAACTTTCGCAATGGTTTTTCTTGGACCAGAAGACACCCGTAGGACTTGGAGAGGGGGCCAGAAGGTTCTCGAGGAGGCTACTAGCCTGCCAGGCGCGCCCTAGGTGGGAGTGTGCCCTGAGGGCTTGTGGGCCCCTCAGAGGTCTTTCAACCCTAATCTATGCACTCTAAATTCCCAAATATTCCCCCAACATCAGAAGCATCCACCAAAATACTTTTCCGCCACCATAAGCATCTGTTCACGTGAGATCCCATCTTGGGGCCTTTTCAGGCACCATGCTGCCCTTCCGATGAAGTGCGAGTAGTTTACCACGGACCTATAGGTCCATAGCTAGTAGCTAGATTGCTTCTTCTCTCTCCCTCTATGATCTTCAATACAATGTTCTCCTTGATACGTCTCCAACGTATCTATAATTTTTGATTGCTCCATGCTATGTTATCTACTGTTTTGGACATTATTGGGCTTTATTATCCACCTTTATATTATTTTTGGGACTAACCTATTAACCGAAGGCCCAGCCCAGAATTGCTGTTTTTTTGCCTATTTTAGGGTTTCGAAGAAAAGGAATATCAAACGGAGTCCAAACATAATGAAACCTTCGGGAACGTGATTTTCTCACCGAACATGATTCAGGGGACTTGGACCCTATGTCATGAAACAAAGGAGGAGGCCACAAGGTAGGGGGCGCGCCTACCCCCCCCCAGGCACGCCCTCCACCCTCGTGGGCCCCCTGTTGCTCCACCGACGTACTCCTTCCTCCTATATATACCAACGTACCCCCAAACGATCAGATACGGAGCCAAAACCATAATTCCACCGCCGCAACTTTCTGTATCCACGAGATCCCATCTTGGGGCCTGTTCCAGAGCTCCGCCGGAGGGGGTATTCATCACGGAGGGCTTCTACATCATCACCATAGCCCCTCCGATGAAGTGTGAGTAGTTTACCTCAGACCTTCGGGTCCATAGTTATTAGCTAGATGGCTTCTTCTCCCTTTTTGGATCTCAATACAATGTTCTCCCCCTCTCTTGTGGATATCTATTCGATGTAATCTTCTTTTTGCGGTGTGTTTGTTGAGACCGATGAATTGTGGGTTTATGATCAAGTCTATCTATGAACAATATTTGAATCTTCTCTGAATTATTTTATGTATGATTAGTTATCTTTGCAAGTCTCTTCGAATTATCAGTTTGGTTTGGCCTACTAGATTGATCTTTCTTGCAATAGGAGAAGTGCTTAGCTTTGGGTTCAATACCGCGGTGTCCTTTCCCAGTGACAGTAGGGGCAGCAAGGCACGTATTGTATTGTGGCCATCGAGGATAACAAGATGGGGTTTTCATCATATTGCATGAGTTTATCCCTCTACATCATGTCATCTTGCTTAAGGCGGTACTCTGTTTTCATGAACTTGATACTCTAGATGCATATTGGATAGCGGTCGATGGCTGGAGTAATAGTAGTAGATGCAGGAAGGAGTCGGTCTACTTGTCTCGGACGTGATGCCTATATAAATGATCATACCTAGATATTCTCATGATTATGCTCAATTCTGTCAATTGCTCAATAGTAATTTGTTCACCCGCCGTAAAATACCTATGCTCTTGAGAGAAGCCACTAGTGAAACCTATGGCCCCCGGGTCTATCCTCATCATATTAATCTTCCAATACTTAGTTATTTCCTTTTTTTACTTTTCTTTTATTTTACTTTGTATTATCATAAAACTACCAAAAATATTATCTTATCATATATATCAGATCTCACTCTCGTAAGTGGCCGTGTAGGAATTGATAACCCCTTATCGCGTTGGTTGCGAGGATTTATTTGTTTTGTGCAGGTGCGAGGGACTCGCGCGTAGCCTCCTACTGGATTGATACCTTGGTTCTCAAAAACTGAGGGAAATACTTACGCTACTCTGCTGCATCATCCCTTCTTTTTCGGGGAAAACCAACGCAGTGCTCAAGAGGTAGCAAGAAGGATTTCTGGCGTCGTTGCCGGGGAGTCTACGCAAAAGTCAATATACCAAGTACCCATCACAATCCTTATCTCCCGCATTACATTATTTGCCATTTGCCTCTTGTTTTCCTCTCCCCCACTTCACACTTGCCATTTTATTCGTCCTCTCTCTCTATCCTCCCTCTCTTTCTCTATTTGCCTCCTTTTGCCCGCTTGCTTTTTGTTTGCTTGTCATTATTGCTAGTCCCTTATCTGCTCCTTTGTCTCCCGAGTTTGAGGTTGTTCACTTCAAAAAAAGGGAAGGAGAAAATTTAAAAGATGCTTGGTTTAGAATGATGGAATCTTATTGTGATTGTACCCTAGAGGTGAATTTTAGAATTTTGCTTCGCAACTTTTATGTTGGACTAAATATGTCTCATAGACAACTTTTAGATTGCGTTGACAAAGGCAATTTTATTGAAATTGATCCTAGTATTGCACATGAAATTATAGAAGGTATAGAAGGAACTCTACTTCAACAAAAGGGGCCTCATCATACCCAAGAGGAAACGCAAGTTTTTGAGAAAATTTGCGAAGTAACCAAGATTTAGCGGGAACCTCCACCGCTTGAATATGTTGATTACCCTTTGTAATAAGCGGTTGGATTCATTAGATCTAAAAATTTCAGAATATAAAGGGAAACATAAAGAACCTCCCGGATTCGAGATTGATTCCGCTAAAAAGTTGAAAACCAAAGATGGCAATACCTAGATCTATCCTTGCTTTTTATGCCTAGCTAGGGGCGTTAAATGATAGCGCTTGTTGGGAGGCAACCCAATTTTATTTTTATTCCTTGCTTCTTGATCCTGTTTAGTAATAAATAATTTATCTAGCCTCTGTTTAGTTTATGTTTTTTGTGTCTAATTAGTGTTTGTGCCAAGTAGAACCGTTGGGAAGACTTGAGGAAAGTCTTGATATCTTGCTGTAAAAAGCAGAAACTCTAGCGCTCATGAGAACTGCTGTCATTTTTATTTGGAAAGTGATATTTAGTTAATTATTTTTGCAGATGATTAATAGATAAATTCCTCACTTCCAGAAATTTATTTTAGAATTTTTGGGGTTCCAGATCTTCCGCTAGCTACAGATTACTTCAGACTGTTCTGTTTTTGACAGATTCTGTTTTTTCGTGTGTTGTTTGCTTATTTTGATGAATCTATGGCTAGTAAAATAGTTTATAAACCATAGAGAAGTTGGAATACAGTAGGTTTAACACCAATATAAATAAAGAATGAGTTCATTACAGTACCTTGAAGTGGTCTTTTCTTTTCTTTCGCTAACGGAGCTCACGAGATTTTCTACTTTAAGTTTTGTGTTGTGAAGTTTTCAAGTTTTGGGTAAAGATTTGATGGATTATGGAACAAGGAGTGGAAGGAGCCTAAGATTGGGGATGCCCATGGCACCCCCAAGATAATCTAAGGACACCTAAAAGCCAAAGCTTGGGGATGCCCCGGAAGGCATCCCCTCTTTTCGTCTACTTCTATCGGTAACTTTACTTGGAGCTATATTTTTATTCACCACATGATATGTGTTTTGATTGGAGCGTCTTGTATGATTTGAGTCTTTGATTTTTAGTTTACCACAATCATCCTTGCTGTACACACCTTTTGAGAGAGCCATACATGATTTGGAATTTGTTAGAATACTCTATGTGCTTCACTTATATCTTTTTGAGTTATATAGTTTTGCTCTAGTACTTCACTTATATCTTTTAGAGCACGGTGGTGGATTTGTTTTATAGAAACTATTGATCTCTCATGCTTCACTTAGATTATTTTGAGAGTCTTAAATAGCATGGTAATTTGCTTAAATAATCCTAATATGCTAGGTATTCAAGATTAGTAAAAAAATTCTTATGAGTGTTTTGAATACTAAGAGAAGTTTGATGCTTGATGATTGTTTTGAAATATGGAGGTAATAATATCAAAGTCGTGCTAGTTGAGTAGTTGTGAATTTGAGAAATGCTTGTGTAGAAGTTTGCAAGTCCCGAAGCAGGCACGTATGGTAAACGTTATGTAACAAATTTGAAACATGAGGTGTTATTTGATTGTCTTCCTCATGAGTGGCGGTCGGGGACGAGCAATGGTATTTTCCTACCAATCTATCCCCCTAGGAGCATGCGCGTAGTGCTTGGTTTTTGATGACTTGTAGATTTTTGCAAAAAGTATGTGAGTTCTTTATGACTAATGTTGAGTCCATGGATTATACGCACTCTCACCCTTCCATCATTGCTAGCCTCTTCGGTACCGTGCATTGCCCTTTCTCACATTGAGAGTTGGTGCAAACTTCGCCGGTGCATCCAAACCCCGTGATATGATACGCTCTTTCACACATAAACTTCCTTATATCATCCTCAAAACAGCCACCATACCTACCTATTATGGCATTTCCATAGCCATTCCGAGATATATTGCCATGCAACTTTCCACCATTCCGTTTATCATGACACATTCATCATTGTCATATTGCTTAGCGTGATCATGTAGTTGATATAGTATTTGTTGAAAACCACCGTTCATAATATTTTCATACATGTCATTCTTGGATCATTGCATATCTCGGTACACCGCCGGAGGCACTCATATATAGTCATATCTTGTTCTAAGTATCGAGTTGTAATTCTTGAGTTGTAAATAAATAGAAGTGTGATGACCATAATTCATAGAGCATTGTCATGAAAAAAAGAGAAAGGCCAAAAAAAGAAGGCCAAATAAAAAAAATATAAAAGGGACAATGCTACTATCCTTTTCCACACTTGTGCTTCAAAGTAGCACCATAATCTTCATGATAAAGAGTCTTTTGTTTTGTCACTTTCATATACTAGTGGGAAATTTTCATTATAGAACTTGGCTTGTATATTCCAAAAATGGGCCTCCTCAAGTGCCCTAGGTGTTCATGAGCAAGAAAGTTGGATGCACACCCACTTAGTTTCTTTTATTGGGCTTTCATACATTTATAGCTCTAGTCCATCCGTTGCATGGCAATCCCTACTCCTTGCATTAACATCAATCGATGGGCATCTCCATAGCCCATTGACTAGCCTCGTTGATGTGAGACTTTCTCCTTTTTTTCTTCTCCACATAACCCCCATCATCATATTCTATTCCACCCATAGTGCTATATCCATGGCTCGCGCTCATATATTGCGTGAAAGTTTATAGGTTTGAGATTACTAAAGTATGAAAGAATTGCTTGGCTTGTCATCGGGGTTGTGCATGATGAGAGCATTTTTGTGTGACGAAAATGGAGCATGACTAAACTATATGATTTTGTAGGGATGAACTTTCTTTGGCCATGTTATTTTGAGAGGACATAATTGCTTAGTTAGTACGCTTGAAGTATTATTATTTTTATGTCAATATGAACTTTTATCTTGAATCTTTTGTATCTGAATATTCATACCACAATTAAGAAGAATTACATTAAAATTATGCCAAGTAGCACTCCGCATCAAAAATTATGTTTTTATCATTTACCTACTCGAGGACGAGTAGGAATTAAGATTGGGGATGCTTGATACGTCTCCAACGTGTCTATAATTTTTGATTGATCCATGCTATATTATCTACTGTTTTGGACATTATTGGGCTTTATTATCCACTTTTATATTATTTTGGGGATTAACCTATTAACCGGAGGCCCAGCCCAGATTTGCTGTTTTTTTTGCCTATTTTAGGGTTTCGAAGAAAAGGAATATCAAACAGAATCCAAACAGAATGAAACCTTCGGGAACATGATTTTCTCACCGAACATGATCCAGGGGACTTGGACCCTACGTCAAGAAACAAAGGAGGAGGCCACGAGGTAGGGGGGCGCGCCCTCCACCCTCGTGGGCCCCCTATTGCTCCACTGACGTACTCCCACTACTAGGGGAAACCTTACACACAGAATATTACCAGCAGCGCTCTTCAAAATACGATGCTACTGCTATTTAGCAACAACGCGTGCCAAAAAAACGCGCTGCTGAAAGAAAAATAGCAGTAGCGCATCATCTCTAAACTGCGCTAGTGCTCTAATTGCCATGACCTCGCCATCCAGCTAGTTATAGCAGTAGCGCCTTACACCGTACCGCGCTACCGCTATTCTCCTTACCTGTAGCGCTTTTTCATACCCGCACTACTACTAACCCTACCTTATCACCACGCGGCCGACCCTCTCTCTCACTCACTCTCCCTCTCAGTCACTCTCGCCCGCGCCGATAACCGTTGTCGTTCATCGCCGCCGCCGCCGCCGTCGTCCGTCTGCCACCGAGGTACTCCCTCCTTCCGTCCCTCATCCTCCCACCGCACCCTCCACCCTCCTCCTCCCATCGCGCCCTCCTCCCTTCGCCTGCGGCCACCCCCTCCTCCCTCCTCCGCCGGCAACCCTCCTCCCACCGCCCCACCCTCCTCCTCCTCCGGCCGCCCCTCCCCCTCCTCTCTCCTCCCTCCCTCCCTTGTCTCTGCTTTTGCAAATCATAGGTGACTAGTTTTTTTAGCAAGTGATTAATATAACTAGCTTATTTATGTTAAGTGCTTAATGGACCTAGTTTATTTAGTAAGTGCTTAATAGAACTAGTTTATTTAGTAAGTAGTTAATAAAACTAGTTTATTTAGTAAGTAGTTAATAAAACTAGTTTAATTAGTGTTAGGATTATATATAAGATATTTTCGATTTTTTTTCATATTTTGAACCATTGAAATGCAATGACCATCGATAAGTGGCCTATGTTTTGCCGGAGTGTTGATTAATTTCCGTTCCGGCAAATTTCAGGTTCTTGATGTGTCCTTTTTTAGCAAAGGTCATGCCGGATTTTTGGGGTTTTGCTGTCGAGTTATAATATCTGAATTTTGAACACATGAGATGTCTGATGACGATGGGATCCCGGAGTGCGGGTACTGCTATGATGACCAGGGTGTGTGCGACAGGTTTCCTCACTTGGAAAATGATAGGTATTTCACCGTGAAGCTGGAAGAGACCTTCGATGTTTGTACGGTATGCAACGACAAGCATTTCATCGTAATTAATATCATCACTTGTGCTTCTTTTTTTCAACCTGTAATTTATGGATTTTTTTCAATTCGATTAGTACATCCCGTGCCATGCTAGACCATATGTATTGGAGAATCTTGGTTTTGCATTAGATGACTTTGAGAATGTGGAGACGAGGAGGACTCACTTAAGAACTAAACATGGTTACGAGTTTCTGGTTAAGTTCTACAATGCGGTCGATTGCTCCCATTTCGGTTGCTCTAATTGGGAAGCTCTCTGCAAGGCATATGGATTTGAGGAGGGAATGCGGATAAGATTTGATATTCGTCCCGAAGATTATGATGATGATGATGATGATAATATCGACATCTGGGTGGATGTGGATATGCCTCCAGTTTTGCCTAGATGTGAGTTTGTCAAACTAATTTGTTAAGTTCAGTAATTTATGTTGTTAATTTAAAAATATTTGGTGTTCGTCCATACTAAACTTATTTATTTATAATTGTCAGCTTATTTCTTATCTTCAAGAAATACTCGGAAGGTAGTAGACAACACATACTACAGCTATGACTCCAAGCTTAATTGTGAGGAGAAAGGTTATCTTGTCTCATTCATAGAAGATGTTGAGGCCTTCAAAACCAGTCACTCTATCAGCCAAAATTATACTAGATACGTGCCACTAGTCCATACATTGCTTGATGATAACTTCATTGCTAAAAACTTGGTAAGATTTTGTTAATGATGGTAACTTCATTGCATACATTATTCTGAAGTAAACCATTGCTAACTATATATGTTACTATTTCATTTTTGAACAGAGGCTCCCAAAGCATGTTGTGCCTGACATGCTATTTACCGAAGGTGATATGCATATGGTTAGCTTACGACCAACTCCTTCGGAGGCTTACCATACTGCATACTCGATTTCTTCAAATGATGGAAGGCTCAAAATCAAAGAATGGAGCAAAGTGATGAATGCGCACACGCAAATAAGTGGAGACAAAATGAATGTGCGCAAGCCACAAGTTGGAGATAGGTTTATGTCCATTCTTCATTATGGTGAAGGACCGGTTTATCTGTTTTATAGTATTTTAGCTAGGAGAGAGGAGTAGGTCCTAAGTATTAAGAACAATTAGTTAGTGTTGATTATATATGACTACAATGTCTTAGACTTGATGGTGATGCTGAGTAGGAGTAGTGACTATGAGTACTATGATGATGAGGAGGACGAGTTGTTATTATAACTAGTGATGAAGTTGTTGTATGATGTCCCATCATGGATGAAAATGATGATTATGAGGAGTTATATGACAATGATATATTATGATGATAAGTTGTTAATGATATTATGATGATGATGAGAAGTTATTATTTCATTGGGTGAAAGAACCGCCGATTAGTTTCAAATGGATGGATCCAAAGTGACCATTGGTTACTTTGGATCCATGCACTTGAAACTAATCCAAGGTTCTTTCACCTAGTGATTTAATAACTCATTACGATGTAAAAACAATCTCTAAATTGCTATTGTATGCAAAATTGTATACAGGTATATGAATACAACCTAAAATTCAAAAGAAATGGAATAGGGAATAATAGTAGTAGCGGTTGTTTTTGAAAGCGCTACTAATAATTAGCAGTAGCGATTGACTTGGAAAGTGCTACTACTAAGTAGATATAGCAGTAGCGAGTGCCAGTAGGCGCTACTGCTAAGCAGTAGTTGTAGCGCCTTATCAGTAGCGCGCTTACCCGCGCTACTGATAGGCCAAAAACCAGCGCTACTGCTAGGCTTTTCCCTAGTAGTGTCCTTCCTCCTATATATACCTACATACCCCCAAATGATCAGATACGAAGCCAAAACCCTAATTCCACCGCCGTAGCTTTCTGTATCCACGAGATCCCATCTTGGGGCCTATTCCGGAGCTCCGCCGGAGGGGGTATCCATCGCGGAGGGCTTCTACATCATCACCATAGCCCCTCCGATGAAGTGTGAGTAGTTTACCTCAGACCTTCTGGTCCATAGTTATTAGCTAGATGGATTCTTCTCTCTTTTTGGATCTCAATACAATGTTCTCCCCCTCTCTTGTGGAGATCTATTCGATGTAATCTTCTTTTTGCGGTGTGTTTGTTGAGACTGATGAATTGTGGGTTTATGATCAAGTCTATCTATGAACAATATTTGAATCTTCTCTGAATTATTTTATGTATGATTAGTTATCTTTGCAAGTCTCTTCGAATTATCAGTTTGGTTTGGCCTACTAGATTGATCTTTCTTGCAATAGGAGAAGTGCTTAGCTTTGGGTTCAATATTGCGGTGTCCTTTCCCAGTGACAGTAGGGGCAACAAGGCACGTATTGTATTGTGGCCATCGAGGATAACAAGATGGGGGTTTCATCATATTGCATGAGTTTATCCCTCTACATCATGTCATCTTTCTTAAGGCGTTACTCTGTTTTCATGAACTTAACACTCTAGATGCATATTGGATAGCGGTCGATGAGTGGAGTAATAGTAGTAGATGCAGGCAGGAGTCGGTCTACTTGTCTCGGACGTGATGCCTATATACATGATCATACCTAGATATTCTCATGACTATGCTCAATTCTGTCAATTGCTCAACAGTAATTTGTTCACCCGCCGTAAAATACCTATGCTCTTGACAGAAGCCACTAGTGAAACCTATGGCCCCCGAGTCTATCCTCATCATATTAATCTTCCAATACTTAGTTATTTCCTTTGTTTTTACTTTGCTTTTATTTTACTTTGCATCTTTATCATAAAAATACCAAAAATATTATCTTATCATATCTATCAGATCTCACTCTCGTAAGTGGCCGTGTAGGGATTCATAACCCCTTATCGCATTGGTTGCGAGGATTTATTTGTTTTGTGCAGGTGCGAGGGACTCGCACGTAGCCTCCTACTGGATTGATACCTTGGTTCTCAAAAATTGAGGGAAATACTTACGCTACTTTGCTGCATCATCCCTTCCTCTTCGGGGAAAACCAACGCAGTGCTCAAGAGGTAGCACTCCTCGATGTTCTTGGAGTTCTATCCGATGTAATTTTCTTTTGTAGCATGTTTGTCGAGATCCGATGAATTGTGTATTTATGATCAGATCATCTATGAATATTATTTGAGTCTTTTCTGAACTATTTTATACATGATCAAATATCTTTGTATTTCTCTTCAAATTTTCAGTTAGGTTTGGCCAACTAGATTGGTTTTTCTTGCAATGGGAGAGGTGCTTAGTTTTGGGTTCAATCTTGCGGTGTCCTCACCCAGTGACATAGTAGGGTTAGCGACGCACGTATTGTATTGTTGCCATCAATGGTAAAAATATGGGATTTTCATCATATTGCTTGAGTTTATCCCTCTACATCATGTCATATTACTTCAGGCGTTACTCCATTCTTATGAACTTAATACTATAGATGCATGCTGGATAGCGGTCGATGTGTGGACTAATAGTAGTAGATGCAGAGTCGTTTCGGTCTACTTGACACGGACGTCATGCCTATATTCATGATCATTGCCTTAGATATTGTCATAACTTTGCGCTTTTCTATCAATTGCTCGACAGTAATTTGTTTACTCATAGTATGTTTTCTTTCAAGAGAGAAGCCTCTAGTGAAACGTATGGCCCCCGGGTCTAGTTTCCATCATATATTTTCAGCTCTGTAAACTAAAAAAATTCAAAAATACCTTGCTACAATTTATTTATATTTACTTTAGTTTACTCTTTTATTTATCTTTTATACCTATCTCTATTAGGTCTCACTCTTGTTAATGACGGTAAAGGGATTGACAACCCCTTTTTCGCTTGTGTGCAAGTGTTTGTTAGTTTGTGCAGGTGCATATATTGGGAACTTGTTTGTGCCTCCTACTAGATTGATACTTTGGTTCTTTACTGAGGGAAATACTTATCTCTACTTTGCTGCATCACCCTTTCCTCTTTAAGGGAAAAATCAGCGCAATCTCAAGAAGTAGCAATCTTCTTCATTGCTGACTCAGAGGACAGCCGAATGAAAGGAGATTAGGGTGTTGTTGCCCCCGATCTTCTTCATCGCTAACTCAGTGGTCAGCTAAATGATAGTATATCAGGACTTTGTTGTCCTCGATCATCTTGGTCGCCGACTCGGTGGTCAGCCGAATGATAGTACATCAGGAATTTGTTATCCTCGATCTTCTTCATCGCCTACTCGGTGGTCAGCCGAGTGATATTAGATCTGGACTTTGTTGTCCTCGATCTTCTTCATCGCCAAATCGGTGGTCAGTCGAGTGATGGTAGATCGCAGTTTTGATTTTATCTCCATGCTTTCTTACTGACTGTCTTTTGTATGATGCAAAGGGCCTATGAACTGTTATATCACTACGTCGCCTTGGAGAAGGAGGTGATATCCCTCTGGGTGAACTTGGATGCACAGAAGCTCAAGAGTGCTCGATTGGAGAAGGATAAGAAGACCTTGGGAGGTAAGTTGTTTCTTTCGGCTGGTCGTTGCACACTCTTTTTTTGTTTTGATCCGAGTCATTCGGCTCCGACTGATGTTCGTAGCGAGAACACCAAACTTGTAAAGAGGCTTAGGAATTCTATTTCTGTAGAAACCGTGAAGCGGGCCCTAGAGGACAAGGACAAGGAGCTGGCGCTGGCCCAGAAGGAAGCCAAGACCAAGACCAAGCTTGCTAACAAAAAACTAGCATCAGTCGGCAAGTTGGAGGAGGAAATCAAATACCTCAAGGCTGCTACTATTGCTGCAAAAGGCGAGTCTTCCAAATGGGAGAAGAAGTGCAAAGATCAAGTCGGTGCCTTTGAGCAGGAGAAGTAGACCTTAGAGGAGAAGGTCGCACAGCTCCTTGATAAGAAGAATGCTCTGGAGCAGTACATCGATGACTTCTACACTAAGATGAACGGGAAACTTGCTGGTAAGTTTGTCACCTGGATGTGGTTCATTTGCTTTCGGTTCGGTTCTACTCAATCACCGATTTCCGATGTTGTTTCTATCGGCGTTTTGGGAACGGGGGTCCCCAGACTTGCCTGCTTGCGGCCCGCGGCATGGCTCCACCAGCGGCCCTATACGGCCCATCTTCACCAGCAAACACTCAAGACCCTCGCGAGGGGTGATACGTCTCCAACATATCTATAATTTTTGATTGCTCCATGCTATATTATCTACTGTTTTGGACTATATTGGGCTTTATTTTCCACTTTTATATTATTTTTGGGACTAACCTATTAACCGGAGGCCCAGCCCAGAATTGCTGTTTTTTTGCCTATTTCAGTGTTTCAAAGAAACGGAATATCAAACGGAGTCCAAACGGAATGAAACCTTCGAGAACGTGATTTTCTCACCGAACGTGATCCAGGAGACTTGGGCCCTACGCCAAGGCATCAGAGAGGTGGTCACGAGGGTGGGGGGCGCCCCCCCTAGGCCGCGCCCCCTGCCTCGTGGGCCCATCGGTGCTCCACCGACGTACTCCTTCCTCCTATATATACCTACGTACCCCCAAACGATCAGAACAGGAGCCAAAAACCTAATTCCACTGCCGCAACTTTCTGTATCCATGAGATCCCATCTTGGGGCCTCTTCCGGAGCTCCGCCGGAGAGGGTCGTCATCAAGGAGGGCTTCTACATCATCATAGCCCCTCCGATGAAGTGTGAGTAGTTTACCTCAGACCTTCGGGTCCATAGTTAGTAGCTAGATGGCTTCTTCTCTCTTTTTGGATCTCAATACAAAGTTCTCCCCCTCTCTTGTGGAGATCTATTCGATGTAATCTTCTTTTTGCGGTGTGTTTGTTGAGACAGATGAATTGTGGGTTTATGATCAAGTCTATCTATGAATACTATTTGAATCTTCTCTGAATTCTTTTATGTATGATTGGTTATCTTTGCAAGTCTCTTCGAATTATCCGTTTGGTTTAACCAACTAGATTAGTAGTTCTTGCCATGGGAGAAGTGCTTAGCTTTGGGTTCGATCTTGCGGTGTCCTTTCCCAGTGACAGAAGGGGCAGCAAGGCACGTATTGTATCGTTGCCATCGAGGATAACAAGATGGGGTTTATTTCATATTGCATGAATTTATCTCTCTACATCATGTAATCTTGCTTAAAGTGTTACTCCGTTTTTAACTTAATACTCTAGATGCATGATGGATAGCGGTCGATGAGTGGAGTAATAGTAGTAGATGCAGAACCGTTTCGGTCTACTTGTCACGGACATGATTCCTATATACATGATCATGCCTAGATATTCTCATAACTATGCTCAATTCTGTCAATTGCTCAACAGTAATTTGTTCACCCACCATAGAATACTTATGCTCTTGAGAGAAGCCACTAGTGAAACCTATGGCCCCCGGGTCTATTCTCATCATATTAATCTCCATCACTTTAATCTTGCTTTGCTTTTTTACTTTGCTTTTACTTTTTACTTTGCATCTGTATACCAAAAATACCAAAAATATTATATCTATCAGATCTCACTCTCGTAAGTGACCATGAGGGGATTGACAACCCTAATCACGTTGGTTGCGAGTAGCTATCGTTTTGTGCAGGTACGAGGGACTTGAGCGTGGCCTCCTACTGGATTGATACCTTGGTTCTCAAAAACTGAGGGAAATACTTACGCTACTCTGCTGCATCATCCCTTCCTCTTCGGGGAAAATCCAACACAAGCTCAAGAGGTAGCAAGAAGGATTTCTGGCGCCGTTGCCGGGGAGTCTACGCAAAAAGTCAACATACCAAGTACCCATCACAATCCCTATCTCTCGCATTACATTATTTGCCATTTGCCTCTCGTTTTCCTCTCCCCCACTTCACCCTTGCCGTTTTATTCGCCCTCTCTCTCTCTCTATCCTCCCTCTCTATTTTCCTCTTTTGCCCGTTTGCTCTTGTCTGCTCGTGTCCTAGTTTGTTTGCTTGTTGTCATGGCTAGTCTCATATCTTCTCCGTTGTCTCCCAAGAGTGAAGTTCTAAATTTTAAATAAAGGGAGGGAGAAAATCTAAAAGATGCTTGGTATAGAATTTGCAATGCTCAAAATAGATCTACTAGGAAGCAATCTACTTCAGTTCTTCTCCATAATTTTTATGTAGGTGTTAATCCTTGGTATAGATATATCCTCGATACCATTACCGGAGGGAACTTCTTGGGCAGCCATACTTTTGATTCTTATAATGCTATGTTAGATTTATTTGGCTCACCACCTCTTTTGGTTAATGGAACCATGTTAACTTTGGAGCATGTTATGCAAAGACTTGAAATTATTGAAAATAAAGTTGCTACTATTGAATTAATTGAAAATCTAGATAAAAAGATCCACAATCAAATTACTCAATATGGATCTAAGGAGGAATGACTTTGAAAAATATTAAGGAAAAGGAACCCATAGTTAATGAGAAGATAAACTTAGATTCTACTAGAATTGATAAACTTGAGGGTATCATTACAAACTTGGGAACCGCTTTTTCTTCCGTAAAGAATACTCCAAGTCCTCCTACTAAAATTGCCAAGCTTATGTATGTTCCTAAAAATAAGGGTGAATCATCTAGTAAGGAAACTGCGGATCTTAAATCTATAATTATTCATCCCAATCTTTTTGCTATCATTAAGGAACCAATTGCTACAAATGAATTTTTCGATCTTGTGCCTAAAAGTTTGATAATCCTTAGAAAGAAAGAAATTCCTAAGGGAAATAGATGCCTCATCGAAGAATTTCCTACCAAAGATGGCAATACCTAGATCTATCCTCGCTTTTATGCCTAGCTAGGGGCGTTAAACGATAGCGCTTGTTGGGAGGCAACCCGATTTTATTTTTATTCCTTGCTTTTTGCTCCTGTTTAGTAATAAATAAATTATCTAGCCTCTGTTTTGGTTGTGTTTTTTGTGTTTAATTAGTGTTTGTTCCAAGTAGAACCGTTGGGAAGAATTGGGGAAAGTCTTGTTGAACTTGCTGTAAAAAAAACAGAAACTTTAGCGCTCACGAGAACTGCTGTAATTTTTATTTGAAGAGTTCTATTTAGTTAATTCTTTTTTAAGACGATTAATAGATAAATTCCTCACGTCCACCAATTTATTTTAGAATTTTTGAGGTTCCATATCTTGCGCTAGCTACAGATTACTACAGACTGTTCTGTTTTTGACAGATTCTGTTTTTCGTGTGTTGTTTACTTATTTTGATGAATCTATGGTTAGTAAAATAGTTTATAATCCATAGAGAAGTTGGAATACAGTAGGTTTAACACCAATATAAATGAAGAATGAGTTCATTACAGTACCTTGAAGTGGTCTTTTGTTTTCTTTTGCTAACGGAGCTCACGAGTTTTCTACTTTAAGTTTTGTGTTGTGAAGTTTTCAAGTTGTGGGTGAATTCTTTTGATGGATTGGAACAAGGAGTGGCAAGATCCTAAGCTTGGGGATGCCCATGGCACCCCCAAGATAATCCAAGGAGACCAAAATGTCAAAGCTTGGGGATGCCCCGGAAGGCATCCCCTCTTTCGTCCACTTCCATCGGTAATTTACTTGGAGCTATATTTTTGTTCACCAACATGATATGTGTTTTGCTTGGAGTGTCTTGTATTATTTTTGTCTTAGTGTTTTAGTATGCCACAATCATCCTTGCTGTACACACCTTTTGAGAGGGCCATACATGAATTAAAATTTGATAGAATACTCTATGTGCTTCACTTATATCTTTTGGGCTAAGTAGTGTTGCTCTATGTGCTTCACTTATATCTTTTGAGCGTTATAATTTTGCTCTATGTGCTTCACTTAGATTTTTTGAGCACGGTGGTGGATTTGTTTTAAAGAAACTATTGATCTCTCATGCTTCAATTAAATTATTTTAAGAGTCTTAATAGCATGGTAATTTGCTTAATAATAACATGCTTGGTATTCAAGATTTGTGAAACTTTCTTTTGAGCGTGTTGAATACTAAGAAAAGTTGGATGCTTGATAATTGTTTTGACATATGGAGGTAGTCATATCAAAGTCATGCTCGTAGAGTAATTGTGAATTTTAGAAGTGCTTGAGTTAAAGTTTGCAAGTCCCGTAGAATGCACGTATGGTAAATGTTATGCAACAAATTTGAAACATGAGGTGTTATTTGATTGTCCTCCTTATGAGTGGCGGTCGGGGACGAGCAATGGTTTTTTCCTACCAATCTATCCCCCTAGGAGCATGCGCGTAATACTTTGGTTTTTGATGGCTTGTAGATTTTTGCAATAAGTATATGAGTTCTTTATGACTAATGTTGAGTCCATGGATTATACGCATTCTCACCCTTCCATCATTGCTAGCCTCTACGGTACCGTGCATTGCCCTTTCTCACATCGAGAGTTGGTGCAAACTTCGCCGGTGCATCCAAACCCCGTGATATGATACGCTCTTTCACACATAAACCTCCTTATATCTTCCTCAAAACAGCCACCATACCTACCTATTATGGCATTTCCATAGCCATTTCGAGATATATTACCATGCAACTTCCATCATCATCATATACATGACTTGAGCATCTATTGTCATATTGCTTTGCATGATCTTAAGATAGCTAGCTTGATGTTTTCATGGCTTGTCCTTTTTTTTATGTCATTGCTACGCTAGATCATTGCACATCCCAGTACACCGTCGGAGGCATTCATATAGAGTCATATCTTTGTTCTAGTATCGAGTTGTAAGTAAATAAAAGTGTGATGAACATCATTATTAGAACATATTCCCATGTGAGGTTATCAAAATAAAAGAGGCCAAAGAAGCCCACAAAAAAATGAGAGAAAAAGAGAGAAGGGACAATGTTACTATCCTTTTACCACACTTGTTCTTCAAAGTAGCAACATGTTCTTCATAGATAGTCTCATTGAGTTATCACTTTCATATGCTAGTGGGAAATTTCATTATAGAACTTGGCTTGTATATTCTGATGATGGGCTTCCTCAAATGCCCGAGGTCTTCATGAGCAAGCAAGTTGGATGCACACCCACTTAGTTTGAGTTTGAGCTTTCATATACTTATAGCTCTGGTGCATCCGTTGCATGGCAATCCCTACTCCTCACATTGACATCAATTGATGGGCATCTCCATAACCCGTTGATTAGCCGCGTCGATGTGAGACTTTCTCATTTTTTGTCTTCTCCACACAAACTCCACCATCATATTCTATTCCACCCATAGTGCTATGTCCATGGCTCACACTCATGTATTGCATGAAATTTGAAAAGGTTTGAGAACGCCAAAAGTATGAAACAATTGCTTGGCTTGTCATCGGGGTTGTGCATGATTTGAATATTTTGTGTGGTGGAGATGGAGCATAGCCAGACCATATGATTTTGTAGGGGTAACTTTCTTTGGCCTTGTTATTTTGAAAAGACATGATTGCTTTATTAGTATGCTTGAAGTATTATTGTCTTAATGTCAAATGATACACTATTGCCTTGAATCACTCACGTCTTAATATTCATGCCATGATTAGATTACATGATCAAGATTATGCTAGGTAGCATTCCACATCAAAAAGTATCTTTTTTATCATTTACCTACTCGAGGACGAGCAGGAATTAAGCTTGGGGATGCTAATACGTCTCCGTCATATCTATAATTTTTTATTGTTCCATGCCAATATTATACAACTTTCATATACTTTTGGCAACTTTTTATACTATTTTTTGGGACTAACATATTGATCCAGTGCCCAGTGCCAGTTCCTGTTTGTTGCATGTTTTTTGTTTCGCAGTAAATCCATATCAAACGGAGTCCAAACGGGATAAAAACTGACGGAGATTTTTTTTTGGAATATATGTGATTTTTGGGAAGAAGAATCAACGCGAGACGATGCCCGAGAGGACCACAAGGCAGGGGGGCACCCCAGGGGGTCAGGCGTGCCCTGGGCCTTCGTGGCCACCCCGTAAGGCGGTTGATGCCCTTCTTTCTCCGCAAGAAAGCTAATATCTGGATAGAGATCGTGTTAAAATTTCAGGCCAATCGGAGTTAAGGATCTCCGGGAATATAAGAAACGGTGAAAGGGCAGAATCTGAGAACGCAGAAACAGAGAGAGACAGAGACACATATCCAATCTCGGAGGGGCTCTCGCCCCTCCCACACCATGGAGACCATGGACCAGAGGGGAAACCCTTCTCCCATCTAGGGAGAAAGTCAAGGAATAAGAAGAAGGAGGAGGGGGGCTCTCTGCCCCTCGCTTCCGGTGGCGCCGGAACACCGCCGGGGGCCATCATCATCACCGCAATCTACACCAACACCTCCGCCATCTTCACCAACATCTTCATCACCTTCCCCATCTATGTACAGCGGTCCACTCTCCCACAATCCAATGTACCCTCTACTTGAACATGGTGCTTTATGCTTCATATTAGTATCCAATGATGTGTTGCCATCCTATGATGTCTGAGTAGATTTTCGTTGTCCTACCGGTGATTGGTGAATTGTTATGATTGGTTTAATTTGTTTGTGGTTATGTTGCTGTCCTTTGGTGCCCATCATATGAGCACGCGTGTGGATCACACCATAGGTTTATTTGTATGTTGATAGGACTATGTATTGGAGGGCAAGAGTGACAGAAACTTCAACCTAGCATAGAAATTGATGCATACGTGATTGAAGGGGGACCAATATATCTTAATGCTATGGTTGGGTTTACCTTAATGAACGTTAGTAGTTGCGGATGCTTGCTAATAGTTCCAATCATAAGTGCATAGAATTCCAAGTCAGGGATGACATGCTAGCACTGGCCTCTCCCACATAAAACTTGTTATCGGTCTAGTAAATTAGTCAGTTGCTTAGGGACAATTTCACAACTCCTACCACCACTTTTCCACACTCGCTATACTAACTTTATTGTGTCTTTATCTAAACAGCCCCTAGTTTTTATTTACGTGATCTTTATATATTGCAAACCTATTCGAAAACACCTACAAAGTACTTCTAGTTTGATACTTGTTCTAGGTAAAGCGAACATTAAGCGTGCGTAGAGTTGTATCGGTGGTCGATAGAACTTGAGGGAATATTTGTTCTACCTTTAGCTCCTCGTTGGGTTCGACACTCTTACTTATCGAAAGAGGCTACAATTGATCCCCTATACTTGTGGGTTATCAATCGTCTTACTGTACAACGCCATCCTCGGGTACCCCGCGCTGGCTCAATTCATGGCAGCTACCTATCCTGCCTACAACCTCATGAAGATGCTAGGGAGCAAGGGCGTCCTCACTGTGGCCAGGGACACCAAGGAAGCCTTGGCGGCCCTCAAACTCGCCTTCATGGCCACGGCGGCAGCTTGCCCGGCCGACAAGGCCGTGCCCAGGACCAAGGCGGCTGCGCCGACCAAGAAGAAGCAGCTATTCACTCAAAGTCAAGCCAAGACGAAGCAGATATCGGTCGACGAGGACGGGGCCTCTGGCGCCACCTTTACTATAGGCGCCGACCTCATCCCAGATCAAGAAAGGGAGTTGGTGGACTTCTTGCGGGCGAACAAGGAAGTATTCGCTTGGGAGCCCAAGCAGCTGGTTGGGGTCCCAAGAGGAGTGATTGAGCAACATCTGAGGGTATGCCCCAACGTGCGCCCTGTGAAGCAGAGGGCGAGGCGGCAGTCCACGGAGAAGCAGTCTTTCATCATTCAGGAAACCCGCAGGTTGGAAGCAGCAGGTGTCATCCGTGAAGTCCGGTACCCAGAGTGGCTGGCGAACCCGGTCGTCGTGCCAAATAAAGGAGGGAAGGGGCGCATGTGTGTCGACTTCACCAACCTCAACAAGGCTTGCCCTCAAGACCCATTCCTGCTGCCGTGCATCGATAAGATTGTCGACTCCACCGCCGAGTGTGATCTGCTATGTTTCCTGGATGTGTTCTCGGGCTACAACTAGATCAAGATGGTGGTGGAAGATGTGGAGAAAACGGCTTTCTTGACCCCATGCGGGGTATACTGCTACAGTACTTGCATGCCATTCGGACTGCGCAATGTAAGAGTGACCTTCCAGCGGCTGATGCACATTGCCTTGGGGCGGCAGCTTGTGAGAAACGCTAAAGCCTACGTCGACGACATTGTGGTGAAGTCTCGGGAGGCCAGAACTTTGATACAAGACCTGGAGGAAACCTTCGCGAGCCTGTGCCAGGTGGACTTGCGGCTCAACCCGGAGAAGTGCGTATTTGGTGTTCCTTCCAGCAAGCTGCTGCGCTTCGCCATGTCCCACAGGGGGATCGAGGCCAACCCGGAGAAGGTCAAGGCAATCGAAGGCATGATCCCACCACAAAACCTCAAGGATATGTAGAAGCTTGCAGGCTGCATGACTTCACTGGGGCACTTCATCTCCAAGTTGGGGGAACACGCCTTGCCGTTCTTCAAGCTGATGAAGAAGAAGGGTCTGTTCGGGTGGACCCCCGAGGCCGACCTGGCATTTCAAGACCTCAAGAGATACTTAACTAGCCCGCCGGTGATGGTGGCGCCTCGTCCTCTCAAGCCCTTAGTGCTCTACCTGTCTGCCACACCCCACTCCGCCAGCGCGGCGCTGGTGGCCCTCAGGGAGGAGCCCCAAGTCGAGGGCCAACCAAATGGAGCCGCCAAGCCGGATGAGGCAGCACAACACCAAAGCGAAGCTCCTGAGACAGCGGCTGCCCTGGCTAGTCATCAAGCCCTAGAAGCTAGGGACCCGCAGGGAACACCTGAACCTCCAGGAGCCAAAAACTCTGTCAGCTCTCTTTCCCTCGTCGAGCACCTAGTGTACTTCATCAGCACAGTGCTACGAGATGCGAGAGCACGATACCCCATGCCTCAGAAGCTCTTGCTCGCGCTCCTGGTGGCCTCGCGCAAGCTGCGCCACTACTTCCAGGGTCACCCCATCAAGGTCGTCTCAGGTTACCCATTGGAGAGAGTGCTCAGAATCCCCAATGTTGCGGGAAGGATCGCCGAATGGAACATCAAGATGTAAGCATTTTACTTGGAGTTTAGCACAACTAGGGTCATCAAGGGGGCTGCACTCGTCGACTTTGTGGCAGAATGGACCGACACCCCAGAGCGCGAAGCAGGCGATAACCGCTCCCTCTCTCTAGGGAGTGAAGCGCAGGATGGCTGGGTCATGTACTTCGATGGAGCGTCTTCACGCCAGGGTGCGGGGGCTGGAGCCATGCTAATCTCGCCCACTCAGGACAAACTCTACTACGTCGTGCAACTCTGCTTCCAGCAGGGCGAGAAGATCTCCAACAACATCGCAGAGTACGAGGGTATCATCGCCGGCCTCAAGGCTGCGGTGGCCTTAGGGGTGAGACGCCTCACCATCAAGGGAGACTCGCAGCTCCTGTCAACTTCTCCAACAAGGTGTACGAGCCAAAGGATGAGCACATGGAGGCATACCTCATGGAGGTGCGCAAAATGGAGAAGCAGTTCCTGGGCCTGGAGCTACAGCATGTGCCCCGTGGCACCAACAAAGAGGCTGATGACATCGCCAAAAGAGCATCCAAATGGCTACCCCAAGAGCCTGGCGTCTTCGAGGAGCGGCTCTTCAAGACTTCAGCGGCACCTCCGTCTATGGAGCCGATGCCACCTCAGGAGGAACTCCCCCAGCCACCAGCCTCGGGAGCCCCCGCCTGCGGCCCGACCTCAGGAGCGCGCCTCCTCTTAGCGCTCAAGCCTCAGGAGGGGTGCTGGATCGAGGAGTTCAGGGCGTACCTGAAGCAAGGCATGTTGCCAGATAAGGAGGAAGACGCGGAGCGTGGGGCCCGGCAGGCTACAGCGTACTACATTCAGGACGATGAGCTATATAGGAAGTGACCAAATGATGTTTCTCTATGATGCATTTCCAGGGAACAGGGGTATGAGGTGCTGGCTGACATACATGGCGGAGACTACGGGCACCACTCGTTGTCACGCACCCTAGTCGGCAAGGCTTTCTGCAGCGGGTTCTACTAGCCCACAGCACTCAACAACACGGCCGAGCTGGTGAAATCCTGCGAGGCCTACCAATTCCACGCCAAGCAGATCCACCAACCGGCTCAGGACCTCCAGACTATCCCGCTCTCATGGCCGTTCACGGTCTGGGGGCTTGATATCCTGGGCCCATTCCCTCGAGGGCTTGGAGGTTACCGCTACCTCTACGTCACCATCGACAAATTCACGAAGTGGGAGGAAGTGGAAGTCGTTCGCACCATCCCAGCTGGGTCAGCATTCAAGTTCATCAAGGGCCTCGTAAGCTGATTTGGGGTCCCTAATCGTATCATCACCGATAATGGCTCACAGTTCACTAGCACTCTCTTCAAAACATATTGTGCTAACCTTGGGACACAGATCTGCTACGCCTCCGTGGCGCACCCCAGGAGTAATGGCCAGGCGGAACGCGCCAACGCGGAAGTTCTGAGGGGCCTCAAGACAAGGACCTTCAAGAAGAAGCTCGAGGCCTGCATCAGAGGCTGGCATGGCGAGCTCCAGTCTGTGTTGTGGTCCATCCGCACCACCGCCACCAGGCCAACAGGCAAGACTCCGTCCTTCCTCGTCTACATAGCAGAAGCGGTTCTCCCACACAAGGTCAGGCATCGCTCCGCGTGGGTCCTGGCATTTGATGAAACACAGCAGGACGCCATGCGGGGGATGGACCTCGTGTTGGGGGAGGAACGCCGCCGTGAAGCCTCGCTCTGAGCTGCGAGGTACCATCAGGCTCTGCGACGGTACCACTGCCGCAGCATCCGCCCCAAGACGCTCGAGGCGGGTGATTGAAAGTGCAACTATCCCTAGGTTGTTTTGGTAATTCCTAACAACATATAGCTCATTGAGGTAATGCTATTCCAAGATTAATATTTCAGGAAAAGCTCAATGAATGGCATGGCATGGATCAGGAAAGTGGACCCCTCAAAATACTAAGGACAAAAAGATTGGCTCAAGCTCAAAGCTCAAGACTCTACATTTTATATTTTAGTGATCCAAGATCACATTGAGTCTATAGGAAAAGCCAATACTATCAAGGAGGGATGAGGTGTTGCTTGATGAGGTTCTTGCATCATAGTGCTTAGTGATATGCTCCAAAACCCTCAACTACCTTCCCACATCCACATATGACCTAAACCAAAAGTCAAACTCGGCCCCACCGATTCTTCTATCCGGCGCCACCAAGTTCAGATGTCATAGCCACTGCCACAAACCCTAGGCAAATCGGTTTCACCGATAGGGATCTCGGTCTCACCGAGATGGCATTGTAATCTCTCTGTGTATGTCCATTACCGAAATCGGTCCCACCGAGATTCAGCAATCGGTACTACCGAGATTACAATGCAAACTTTCTGGTTAGCTTATTACCAAAATCGGTCCCACCGAGTTTGTGTAATCGGTCTCACCAAGTTTGCCTGACCAACTCTCTGGTTAGCTTATTACCAAAACCGGTCCCACCGAGTTTGTGTAATCGGTCACACCGAGATTATGTTATGCCCTAACCCTAACCATATCGGTCCTACCGAGTTGCATCTCAGTCCCATCAAAAATCCTAACGGTCACTAGGTTTGCTAAATCGGTCCGACCGAGTTTCTCAATTCGGTCTCACTGAGATTGGTAAATTGTGCGTAACTGTTAGTTTTTGTGTGGAGGCTATATATACCCCTCCACCCACTCTTCATTCGTGGAGAGAGCCATCAGAACATACCTACACTTCCAATACACATTTTCTGAGAGAGAACCACCTACTCATGTGTTGAGGCCAAGATATTCCATTCTCACCATATGAATCTTGATCTCTAGCCTTCCCCAAGTTGCTTTCCACTCAAATCTTCTTTCCACCAAATCCATATCCTTTGTGAGAGAGTTGAGTGTTGGGGAGACTATCATTTGAAGCACAAGAGCAAGGAGTTCATCATCAACACACCATTTGTAACTTCTTGGAGAGTGGTGTCGCCTAGATTGGCTAGGTATCACTTGGGAGCCTCCAACAATATTGTGGAGTTGAACCAAGGAGTTTGTAAGGGCAAGGATAGATCGCCTATTTCGTGAAGATCTACCGCTAGTGAGGCAAGTCCTTCGTGGGCGATGGCCATGATGGGATAGACAAGGTTGCTTCTTCGTGGACCCTTCATGGGTGGAGCCCTCCGTGGACTCGCGCAACTATTACCCTTCGTGGGTTGAAGTCTCCATCAACGTGGATATACGATAGCACCACCTATCGGAACCACGACAAAAACATCTGTGTCTCCAATTGTGTTTGAATTCTCCAAACCCTTCCCTTTACATTCTTGCAAGTTGCATGCTTTACTTTCCGCTGCTCATAGACTCTTTGCATGCTTGCTTGAATTGTGTTAAGATTGCTTGACTTGTGCTAAGATAGCTAAAATATGCCAAAGACTAAAATTGGGAAAAGGATAGATTTTTAATTGGTCAAGTAGTCTAATCACCCCCCTCTAGACATACTTTCGATCCTACAAGTGGTATCAGAGCTTTGGTCTCCATTTGCTTTGATTTACATAGCTTTTGGTGGTCATAGCCTTGGTTTCACAACCTGGGAGAGTATGGCGTCTAGCGAGGGAAATTATCACCGTAGAGGTCCTTACTTTGATGGTACTAATTTTGCTAGTTGGAAGCATAAGATGAAAATGCATATTCTTGGACATAACCCCACCGTTTGGGCTTGCAAGATGAATTCTTTGATGGGAGAGAACCGAAACGTGAAGCTACCGCGGAAGAGTTGAAGATGCTACAATACAATGCTCAATCTTGTGATATCCTCTTCAACGGATTGTGCCCCGAAGAATTCAACAAAATCAGCCGTCTTGAGAATGCAAAGGAAATTTGGGATACTTTGATTGATATGCATGAAGGTATCGACTCCGTCAAGGAATCCAAGTTGGATGTGCTTCAAAGTCAACTTGACAAGTTCAAAATGAAGGATGGTGAAGGTGTCGCTGAAATGTACTCTAGGCTTGCTCTTATCAGAAATGAGATTGCCGGCTTAGGAAGTGAAGAGATGACCGACATATTCATCATCAAGAAGATCCTAAGAGCCTTGGATGGAAAATATGATACTGTGTGCAAATTGATTCAAATGATGCCCAATTACAAAGATCTCAGGCCAACGGAAGTCATTGGAAGAATTGTTGCTCATGAGATGTCACTCAAGGATAAGGAGGAACTTCACAACAAATCAAGTGGTGCTTAAAAAGCCTCATGCGAAGCCCCCACATCATCAAGTGAGAAACAAACCTTCAATGAAGAATTGAGCTTAATGGTGAAGAACTTCAACAAATTCTACAAGAGTATAAGCAAAGAGAGAAACTCCAAGTCAAGGTCCTACAATGAAAAAAGATCTTCTAGTCGAGAGCGAAACTGCTACAATTGTGGAAGGCCTGGACACTATTCCAACGAGTGTACGGCACCCCACAAAAGAAGAGAAGATTCTCCAAAAAGAAGTAGAAGAGAAGAATCACCACCTAGAGAAAGAAGGAGTAGAGATGATCGTTATGAACGAAGACCCTCATGGAGAAGCAAGGATTCGGAAAGAAAGGACAAGTCATCAAGGAGCTACACAAAACGAAGACATCAAGCTAATGTTGGTGAATGGGTATCCGGCTCCAACTCCGACAATGACTCCGAGAGAAGCTATCACTCCGACTCCAAATATACTCAAGATGAAGGTGTTGCCGGTCTAGCACTTGTGTCAACCAACTCCTATGACATATTTGATTCACCAAATGAAGGAATTGGAAGATGCTTCATGGCCAAATGTCCAAAGGTATCACACCCCGAGTATGTTGATTTCAATAGTGATGAAGATGACTTGTTAGGTGATGATGATTTACTTGTTGACAACTATAGTAATGAATACTATGATGAAACGTCAATTAATCATGCTAATCAAGATGAAACTAATGACAATGATAAGGAGAAGATTGAGTCTCTAACTAAATAACTAAACACTCTTAAGTTAGCTCATGAAACTATCTTAGGAGATCATTGAGAACTTTTAACGACTCATGAGAAATTACGTTTTGAGAAGCTCAATCTTGAGCAAGACCATGAGTTCTTAAAGGCAATCAACGATGATCTTCGCAAGAAAAGTCCTTCTTACATTGCCAAGTGTTTACTCTTATCCACTTACATGCCTCAAGTCAAGTCTAGTAACAAGAACAAGAAGGATTCTTCTTCTAGTAGTAACAATAATCATGCTAAATCCAATATTGTTGCTTCTAGTAGTTCTCTTGATTCCACTAATGATTCTCTTAGCCAAGTTACACTTGAGCAAGAAAATAGCTTATTGAAGGGAATCATAGAGAAAGGTGTTTACAAGAGCCTTGCCGGGAGTAAGCAATTCGAGCAAATTGTACGCAAGCAAGGAAGGCACCGGAAGAATCAAGGTATTGGTTTTGAACGAAAGTTCAATGCCAATGGAGTTGAGTGGGAAGAAGATCAATACCCCAAGACGAAGTTTGTTCCTCAACAAGAGAAGTATGATCCTACTTCTTCCAAAGGGACACAAGCTCAAGATGATCTTCCACCACAAGACCACAAGCAAAAAGGCAAGGACAAGCTTCAAGAGGAAATTGATGCATTTGAAGAAGCTCCTAAGGCCTTGGTCAAGTGGGTTCCCAAGACTACATCAAGTTCCACTTCATCAAGTACAACTACAACTCCGAGGATTCCCATCAAGATGGTGTGGATCCCAAAGAAGAAGAACTAGAGAGTTCTTGAGGGTGACTCCGCCAACATACTTCACTCTTATCATTTTGGCAAGAACAAGTGCAATCAACTTCCACATCTTGCACTAGTTCAAGGAGTCACAAACCCTCTTGTTGGTAAGACAAGGGAGAAGGTAACCTAATGCTCTCATAGACATCATCTTGTGTGTGCATCACTCTATGTCTATGGATATCCTTGTTTGTTCCTTGTGGGACTAACCCGTGTAGGTATTGAAAGTGCAACTCACTCCAAAGGATAGCTCCAAATGATCTACATCAACATTGAGCATCCACATCTTCAACATCTACATGAAGTCATCATCAACAAAACCCAAGGTTAGTTCATCCCTCTTAGGGGGGGATCTCACATCTAGGGGGAGCTTTACTCTAAGAATTGAGCTAAAGAAACTCTAATGGTGTGAAAACAACAACGCTTTATGTAAAAGTGGTAACCCCACTTGTGCTTAAACGATGAGTATGACCTATGATCAAATGTTCTCATTTGACTCCTAAGTCAATATACTTATATATAGATGACCTAGTCATCGCCAATTGCTTGATAGATGCTAGAATTGGTTGTGCATGCTTGCCACATATTTAAATTGCCATTTTATTGTGTGAGCATGTTGGTTGCATAATTTACTCATTCAAGGACATCCACTTGTTGTTTTGATTGATTGGTTTCTTTTTTCTCTTGCCAAGTGGATGGACAAGAATGCCTAAGAACCTTCTCTAGCTATCTATGCTTTTCTCGTCTCAAACTCTATTCATGCTACATCACAAAATTTGATCAAGTCAGATTTGAACCACTTTTGTGAGGAGCACTCGGAGTCCCCGATTCGTCATAGACTTAAACTTCCAAAACTTCTTTGTGTGTTTCGGTCTGACCGATTCACCCATTTCGGTCATACCGAGATCACTAAGTCGATCTAGGTTTTCAATCTCGGTGCAACCGATTTGAACTTTTTGGTCACACTGAGTTGCAGCAACTGCTTGCAGTTATGCATCTCGGTGCCACCGAGTTGTTCCACTCGGTCACACTGACATGGTCAGGCTATATATACCCACGTGCAAAATTTTGGAAATTTTCTCCGAACTCTTTCGCCCGCGCTTAGCCCGCTCTGCCTCCAGGGTCTCCGGATCGTCCTCCTTTTCACCAATTGCCTCCAGCCGCTGGTCTCCGCCGCCATCAACGGGAATCATCCCCGCCATTGCCGCCGTAGCGAGTTCATCGCTGAACTAGGGTATGAACTTGATCACTGTGCTATCCTTATCTGATTCCTAGCACATTGTGTTCGCCATGAATCTTCCCACGATTGAAACTATCTTATCTAGTCAAAAACACTCCGTAGATTAGAGATGATTTGAAAATTTAGGGTTAGGTTTCCGCTGAAACCATCTCGGACCAACTGAGTTGTGGAACTCGGTACCACCGATTCGGCTCAGGCCATTGCACATGTGATTCTCGTTCTGACCGAGAATTGAAAATCGGTGTGACCGAGTTCAGGACTTTGTGAAACCCTAGCAGTCTCGGTGCCACCGAACTGTGACTCGATCTGACCGAGTTCACTAGTTTAGGTTCCAACAGCTGCTTCAGTATCACCGAGTTTACAAATCGGTTGATCCGAAATGCTTTTTGAGGAAAACTAAAACTAAGTTTTTGATTCATTCTTTTGCAAAAACCTCTGTATTTTGTGATGCTCATCCACTCTACCTCATCTATAATCTATTCACAGGGTCAGCTGTCAGAGATTGCATTATGTCTGATCAAAGTGACAGTCAGAACAAGTCAGAGGAGCAGGTTCACATGAGTGAGGGCACTAGTCCCTCTAGCAGCTCAGATGATGGAAGCAGGAGCACACCCAGCAACTTGCCAAAAGCTGCCACCGGGGCCAGAAAGAAGAAAACATCTGAAGCTGAGGATGAAGACTATGTGGCAGTTGAGGATGAGACCACTTCCAAGAAGAAAGTGATTAAAAAGGAATATAGCACTGCTGCTGCAACTAAGCCAGGTCTGAAGAACAAGAGGCCAGCAGGAAGACAGCCAATGTCTAAACCTAGGAAAGTTGCCACAGGTGAGAAAATGGAGCTCACTCTTGAACCCAAGGAAGCTGGAGATGGCAAGAAGAGGAAAGAGAGGGTCAAGAAGACCATGGCTAGAGTAATTAGAAAGCCATCTATGATGAGAGACTTTGAAGAGGAAGAGGAAGAAGATGCTGCACCAGCACCTAAGGCACAGAAACTTATGGGAGATGCCATAAGATCAGGGGCTGCTTCATCTAATCCCAAAGAAGCTCCCAAGCCAGCCGCTCCAAAACCCAAAACTGCACCAAAGAGGAGTACCAGGAACATTCCAGCTACTGAGAAAAACAAGGCCTCAGTGCCTGAAACTGTTGCTGAAGAAGAAGATGATGAGACACATGTTTTGAGGAAGTTAAAGCCAAAAATTCCAGATCATAATGATGCTCATCCTGTAGCAGAAAACATGAAGATCAGGAAGGACTCATGATTGAGGCTATGGAGAGAGTCAGATCCATATGCCACTAGAAGGAGAACCGATGAGGACTACAGGTTCCACACCAAAGAACAGCAGGATTTTTATGAGACAGTGTTGCTTGACAAGAAACAAATAGTATGTGACATGAGATGGGTCAACTGGGAGTACATCAAGGAGAATGAAGAACACTATCCAGGAGTATATGACAGTTTCAAGGCTTGTGGAGTTGATGAGTTTGTGGCTCAGAAGCTCACAAAGTGGAATGATGAGCTTATCATGCAGTTCTACTCCACAGCTCACTTCTACCCAGATGGTAAGATAGTCTGGATGTCTGAAGGCACTAGATACCAGTCAATAGTAGCAGAATGGGCTCAATTGATCAATGCTCCTAAGGAGAATGAAGATGACTTGGATGTCTATGCCAAGAAGAAGAAGGATCACAACTCCATGGCTAGCATGTACAAGGAGATTCCTGATGCAGATCTTGAGACTCACCAATTTGGATCAGTGAAACACCTGCTATCAGGACTGCCTACTATCAATTGGATCCTCAGGCACATTCTTCTGCCCAAGTCTGGTGATCACAAAATGATCAGAGGCCACTCCATCAATCTGCTACATATATTTGATGTGCCACAAAAGTTCAAGGTCATGAGTCTTATAGTTGAAACTATCAAGAGGACAGCTGCTGGCCAAAAGAGAAGCTATGGGTATGCACCACAGATCCAGGAGTTGATTAACTCCAAGATGGGCACTGGCACATACTTGTTGGACAAGGAGCACATGCCTATCTATCCAGACTTTGAGGACAACCAAGTGGTTATGAATGAGGATGAACCATCTTCTGTGCACGCTCAAGCAAAGAGGGAGAAGGCAAAGGCTGAGAAAGCTGCAAAGATGCCAACCATGGAAGAGGCATCTCAGTATCTTCTGAAGAGCAAGCAAGATCAGCTTGGCTACTTGATTGCATCCACTCTAAGGATTGAGAAAGGGCTGGCCACCCTAACTCAAAACCAGGAGAGCTTGGAAAGGATCATGGAGCAGAAGTTCTATGACATGGGTGTGAAGGTAACTGAGATCCAGTCTGTTGTGGAGCAACTTCAGGATGATATGCAGGAGAGGAAGGGCAAGACAACCACTGAGGCATTTGCAGAGTGCCTAGAGCACAGAGATCTGCTGCAGTGCCTGTTCCGGACACCAGAGCAACTTCATCTGCACCAGCTACAGCTTCAGTGCCACCAGCTCCAGCACCTACTCCACCAGCTCCATCTACATCGACTAAAGTTCGTTCTTGGAGTTCTCCGGACACCACCACCTAAAGACCAAGCCTGAGAGACGATTTAGTGCTATGCATTTTCTATGAACTTTTTGGTAACTTGTTGCCAAAGGGGGAGAAAAATGTATAGATCATAGGCTTCAAGAGAGAGCGTTGCTTTTTTATTCTCTCTTGCTTTGGTGGTTGAACTTTATTTGCTTGATTGAGATACTTTCTGTTTGTGTGATACTTGGATGATCATTTGTGTTTGATCATATTCTACATTAATGCTTGTTGGATGACATTATCATTTTATCCCTATATGATCATTCACTTTGCTTGGTGATGAGTGCATGTATTTAATTATTATCATTTTGAGTGCTCCACCGAGATGTATGTGACATGGAAGAGTAACCCATGAGCCTAACTCTCTGTGCATTTGCAGTCCAAAGCAAATCATAAACTATGCACAAATTTAGGGGGAGCTCTTGCTTTTCACATACTTCTCAAAGCGACAATGTTTTTCACACTTATTATCATTCGTCGAAGCTTTCATCTATATGTTGTCATTAATTACCAAAAAGGGGAGATTGAAAGTGCAACTATCCCTAGGTGGTTTTCATAATTCCTAACAACATATAGCTCATTGAGCTAATGCTATTCCAAGATTAATATTTCAGGAAAAGCTCAATGAATGGCATGGCATGGATGAGGAAAGTGGACCCCTCAAAATACTAAGGACAAAAAGATTGGCTCAAGCTCAAAGCTCAAGACTCTACATTTTATATTTTAGTGATCCAAGATCACATTGAGTCTATAGGAAAACCAATACTATCAAGGAGGGATGAGGTGTTGCTTGATGAGGTTCTTGATTCATAGTGCTTAGTGATATGCTCCAAAACCCTCAACTACCTTCCCACATCCACATATGACCTAAACCAAAAGTCAAACTCGGCCCCACCAATTCTTCTATCCGGCGCCACCGAGTTCAGATGTCATAGCCACTGCCACAAACCCTAGGCAAATCGGTTTCACCGATAGGGATCTCGGTCTCACCGATATGGCATTGTAATCTCTCTGTGTATGTCCATTACCAAAATCGGTCCCACCGAGATGGAGCAATCGGTACTACCGAGATTACAATGCAAACTTTCCGGTTAGCTTATTACCAAAATCGGTCCCACCGAGTTTGTGTAATCGGTCTCACCAAGTTTGCCTGACCAACTCTCTGGTTAGCTTATTACCAAAATCGGTCCCACCGAGTTTGTGTAATCGGTGACACCGAGATTATGTTATGCCCTAACCCTAACCATATCGGTCCTACCGAGTTGCATCTCAGTCCCACCAAAAATCCTAACGGTCACTAGGTTTGCTAAATCGGTCCGACCGAGTTTCTCAATTCGGTCTCACCGAGATTGGTAAATTCTGTGTAACGGTTAGTTTTTGTGTGGAGGCTATATATACCCCTCCACCCACTCTTCATTCGTGGAGAGAGCCATCAGAACATACCTACACTTCCAATACACATTTTCTGAGAGAGAACCACCTACTCATGTGTTGAGGCCAAGATATTCCATTCTCACCATATGAATCTTGATCTCTAGCCTTCCCCAAGTTGCTTTCCACTCAAATCTTATTTCCACCAAATCCATATCCTGTGAGAGCGGGAGTTGAGTGTTGGGGAGACTATCATTTGAAGCACAAGAGCAAGGAGTTCATCATCAACACACCATTTGTTACTTCTTGGAGAGTGGTGTCTCCTAGATTGGCTAGGTGTCACTTGGGAGCCTCCGACAATATTGTGGAGTTGAACCAAGGAGTTTGTCAGGGCAAGGAGATCGCCTACTTCGTGAAGATCTACCGCTAGTGAGGCAAGTACTTCATGGGCGATGGCCATGATGGGATAGACAAGGTTGCTTCTTCGTGGACCCTTCGTGAGTGGAGCCCTCCGTGGACTCACGCAACCGTTATCCTTTGTGGGTTGAAGTCTCCATCAATGTGGATGTACGATAGCACCACCTATCGTAACCACGACAAAAACATCCGTGTCCCCAATTGCGTTTGAATTCTCCAAACCCTTCCCTTTACATTCTTGCAAGTTGCATGCTTTACTTTCCGCTGCTCATAGAATCTTTGCATGCTTTCCTAAATTGTGTTAAGATTGCTTGACTTGTGCTAAGATAGCGAAAATCTGCCAAAGACTAAAATTGGGAAAAGGATAGATTTTTAATTGGTCAAGTAGTCTAATCACCCCCCTCTAGACATACTTTCGATCCTACAGTGATCTTGCCCTGAGGTGGGTGCTCTCTAGGGAAGGGCTGCACAAGCTCTCACCCATGTGGGAGGGCCTGTTTCGGGTCACCCACGTCTCTAGTCCTGGCGCAGCGTGCCTGGAGATGCAAGACGGGATCCCCATCCAGAACGCCTGGAACATCCAAGACGGATGTTCTACCCATGAAGCAAGGCCCGGTGCCTATGAAGCAAGGCCTAGTGCCTGTGAAGATCTCCGCTTGTGACACTCTCACGTAATAATGAGTGGGGCTGTACACGCCCCGGAGTCTCGGGAGTGCCGCCCTCGGGCCTCGGGGACTCCCTCCCACGTCTTACTGGCAGCACTTAGCTCCGCGCTGGTGAGAAGACAAGAAGACTAGACTAGGTGTCAGACGCGGCTTTTCATTTGCTTTCCGCAGTTGGCTTGCCCCTTTTTAGTGAGAATTTGCTTTCTGGTGTTCCTTGCTGGCCTGGTTCCATTGCCTTTGTGCCTCCTTTTCTGCTCTTGGTTCCTCGTTTTTAGACCCGTACTCTCCCTCACATGCCTCGCGAGGGGGCTGGACAGGTGCCCTCGTGAGCACTTTCATTTTGTGCCCTCGTGAGCGCTTTCGCTTCCCTGTTTTTCGCAAGGCACCCTCGCTCGAGTTCGCAAGCTGCTGCACCCCTCTCAATCCATGCCCCCCGGGTACCACGATGCGAAACACTGGGTCATGGCCGGCTGTGCCTGCGACCAGGATTCGGAAGAATAAGAATTCCCTAACGAATTTTTGCAGTCCCCAGACGCCTTCCGGGCACAGGAGGCCTCGCCAGGCACTGGGGAACACGCACCTCGCGAGGCCGAAACTACTTCAGGCACATCAAGCTAAGTTATTCCTACACGCATACATGAAACGTTGACGCTGCAACACAACACAACACAACACAAGAGCGATAAACATAGCATAGCCACTTGGACATCATAGTTGTTGCACGCCCCAGCGGGGCCCCATACTTGTCTCTCTTAATGCAGGAAGGAAAAGAAGAACGAAACAAAAGCGGCATGTGCTCCTGCCGCAGGTCGCGAGGACGGGCCCATGGTGGTCTCCTGAGCTCAGCCAGACCCCTCCTCACGCTTCACTGAAGCGCGGCGACGAGACGACCCGCTGCCACCTTCAAAGCGGGCGCGGCGGCTGGTCGTAGCCGCTGCTGCTGGAGCTTTCACCGGAAGAAGAGTCACCGTAGTTGGATGAGCCATGGCCGGCGCCGAGGGCGAGCCCGCCTTCACTCTCATCGCAGCCGTCGCCGAGGCCAAGCACCTCACCGCCGTCATTGTCCTCGGGGCAGCACCCGACGCGGCGGCCATCTTCCCGGAACACCCTCACGTAGAGGGTCGCGTTGCCGTCGTACTTGAAGTGGAGGGAGCACTGTTGGCCCAGGCTGCGCACGGGCAAACGTTTGCCAGCCGCGGGCCAGGGCTATGTTGCCTGGGGCAGAGACCTCGACCGCGACCCACGAGGCCTTGCTGCAGCAGCCGTCCGCCTGCAGCCAGAAACCGCCTGGACCAGTGGCTGGCAGCTCGCCGGCAAAGAAGCACGGGAGCTGAAGCCAAGTGCCGGCCGGGTTCTCTGACCACACGACGAACTCAGGCAGCACTTCCATAGAGTGGAAGTGCGGCCTGGGCGGCCGCGCGACCATGGCACGCCTCCCTTCATCGACGGGGCTCCCACAACTCAGACGACCACCACCACGCGAAGAGGCGCCACCGTGACCACGAGGGGCTGCGACGGGGGTCATGGTGTCCTTGCGGGGACGGACGCGCCCCCTCTTGGGCGGCGGTGAGCCAGGCCCCTCCTGGCGAGCCTTCCCCTTCTCCGCAGCCGAGAGCCTCTTCACAGGCGCCATGGGTGTCGCTGCCGGCAACGAAGCGAGGAAGAAGAAGGAGCGGGAGGAGCAAAGGAAGAGATGGGTGACAGGGGCTCCCCCCCCCCCCCCTCTTCCCATTTATAGCCAAGGGGAGGCCAACCGCCGGCCTCCACGATCTAAGGTAATGATGGTCTTTTTCTGCATGCAGCAAGGACTAGTCAAGTCGGGCAGTTGCCAAGGCGGCGTGGGGAAGCAGAGACGCCCACGTCCAATCAATCGCCACGCGTCAAACAAGCCCGCAGGCTGTCGGGGCCCGCGGAGCTCCGCACTTGTCCTTTGCCTTCACGTCGAAGCCAAGCTCGAGCGCGCCTTGGGCCTGGGGGCTACTGTCAGCGTTCTAGGAATGGGGGTCCCCAGACTTGCCTGCCTGCGGCCCGCGGCATGGCTCCACCAGCGGCCCTGTATGGCCCATCTTCACCAGCAAACACTCAAGACCCTCGCGAGGGGCCAAGCCTCGCGAGGTGGACGGTGCAAGACCTCCTCAGGGGCGGCCTCACCAGGCCGGCTCACGAGGGGTGGAGAGATCAAGGCAAGGGACACCTCGCGAGGTTCCTGTAACGCAAGCCATGACGGCGGGCGCCAGGTGGGCGCCAGCGCGCGCACTGTCCTCATTTCCTCTTTGGTGCTAAAGAGGCAGGCGCAGGCGAGGAGTCTCGAGGCATCAAGAAAAGGTTTCCATATTAGTGCAACAAGACCAAGACCAGTAGGACAGCAGGACGGAGGTCACTGTGGAGCCTAAGACGGTGTCACCACCAGAGCCTTTGGCAGGCGAAGACTACTTTTGTCAGGATAGCTTGTACAAGTTGTCCCCCTTCGAATTGGCCGTTGTGGGATCCCTTCCCGCCTGATATTTGGGAAGAGGACCCGGGCCTCCATATATATAGGACTAGCCACCACTGTAGACACGGGATCTGACCTTGGACTAGATCCATTCCACCACCTCACTCACCAAGCACAAGAGCACCTCTCTTCAGGAGGTTGTTCTTCCCTTGTAACTGTTCATCCTCATCCCAAGAGGCAATCCACCACACCACACTGGAGTAGGGTATTACACCACATCAGTGGCCCGAACCAGTATAAACTCTTGTGTCTCGTGTTCTTTGGGTTCGTCGAGCTAGGCCATGAGATCATGGAGTCATCGAGCTAGAGAGGGGGAGAGATCTTCGTGCGCACCCCAGTGTTCGAACCTTAAGGGTTTTGCCGGAACCCAACATCCGATAATTTCCTTGAGACAGAGTATTGACTTCAAGAAGAACTGGAGACGGAGAGGATCGAGCGAGAGTTGAACCCCACTAGGAAGATCGTCAATGACAAGGTTGCCCTTGTTGTCCTTCGACTTGACGAGCACCTCGATGATGACTTGGGATACATCACCCGCCTGTGTGGCGCCATTGGGAGGATTTATAAGGAGCTATGGCTCGGCGAGTCCATTCAGATGGATCTGGAGTCCATGATGACTCGACTGAATGAAATCCTGGCCAGAGTGCATGTCGGAGTAAATAACCATGGGTAGCCTAGCCGGCTCCCCCTGGCCCTTCTGAAAAAATTACGAGCCGATCCGGCCCTCAAGAATCCAAGACATGGGGCCGCCTTCCCCTTGCCGGTTGTCTCCCAGGCCGGCTATCGGAAGGCAACCTGACTTTAGCCCTCATGAAGAAAGCCGCGGGAGGGCCGGCTCCGAGAAGCCGGCCACGAGAAGGCCGACTCCAAGAAGCCGGCTCCCACAAAGAGGTCAAGATCGTACCCTCGAAGTCTACATCCACATGACGGCGATGTGACGGGGCGTGGCTACAGTAAAGCCTGCCACCCCCGAATCCCGGAGCACGCCTGGCACAGTGCACCGTACGGGTGGCCATGACCCGTCCGGCGCGGCACTGTTGCCACGTTGACCCTGATGTTATCCACGACGGGCTGCCAGCGCGGCCCACGGGCGGTGGGCCCCTTCGGGCAGAGAGACACCCGAAGGCGACCAGGCCTCCCCCAGTCGGCCCAAGACAGAGCCGGCTCCCCACAGCCGGCTTGCCACCTCCCTCGAAGGAGACGCCCCATTAAGGAGACAAGACGCGGTGAGGCTACAACGATCACCCGCCGGACGGCGGCACTGTATCCACGCCCACCTCGGCGAAGCCCTTGTCACCAGGATTGAGCAACAGTAACCAGCCGCCGACAAGGCCCTGGACGGTGGGGCCTGCCTGTCGACCAAGGAGCCGGCAGCCGGCGAGACCCACCAGCCAGCGGGCCCCAGCAGCCGGCGCAGAAGCCGGCGAGTGTAGACACAGACGGCTGGGCCCCACGCCCAGCCGGATTACCATTGTATCCCCGGGGGGTAGGCCTATATAAACCCCCCGGGGCACCCATGCAAAGGGTGGATCCCTACTAGTTTTAGACACCGCATAGGGAGGAGAAGAGAGCGAGCAGTGCCCTTCTTCTTCCTCTCGCCAAACAGCTCACGGAGCATCATGTAGCTACTTGTTCATCTAGTGATCATGCGGAGACCCCGCAGAGCAGCAGTAGGGGTGTTATCTCCACGGAGAGCCCCGAAGCTGGGTAAGATTCGCCGGCGTGCATGTCTTCGCCTCATCCCGCTTCCAGGCACCGGCGACGCCTTATTGGCTCCCACAATGATAAGCCACCCGTTGGCATATGTCGCACCTACCACCCGACAGTGCAATCATGGAAGAAATTGGTGGCTCGGAGCGGTGCCGACGTGGCCTTGTCACTCGTCCGCATCCATTGCAAGTATGTGGAGGAGGTGAAGTTGAAGAATCTCCGAGTGATCAGCAAGAAGAAACTCAAGTTCAAAGACAACATGGAGACGTTCCCCGAGGCCGCTACGTGTATCACTGACAGAATCGACCTGGAGACCCTCGTCGAGCCAGTCAACCCTCAGCCTGACGCTTGAACAACTTGCCCGACTTAAATTTGCCCTAGTATGTCAGGTGGTTGATGTAACCATATATTCTGACGAGCCTTGAGCTCGTTTTGCTTTTGCTTTATCCTTTGAACATTCGAACGGGTCGAAGCTTTTCATTGGGACTTTGAATCCTCATTTGTTTTCGTGTGTTATTTAGACTTAGGCGAAGGCCGGCTAGCAGCTAAGCCCCTGAGTGTGGAGCGTGTCCTCACTCGTTTTATTTAGAACTTATGTGAAGGCTGGTTCGTAGCTAAGCCCTCGAGTGTGGAGCTTGTCCTCACTCGAATTTTTTTAGGACTTAGGTGAAGGTTGGTTCACCGCTAAGCCCCCGAGTGTGGAGCTCGTCCTCTCTCGAATTGTTTTAGGACTTAGGCGAAGGCTGGTTCGTAGTTAAGCCCCCGAGTGTGGAGCTTGTCCTCACTCGGATTGTTTTAGGACTTAGGCAAAGGCTGGTTCACAACTACGCCCCAGAGTGCGGAGCTTGTCCTCACTCAGATCGTTTTAGGACCTATGCGAAAGCTGGTTCGCAGCTAAGTCCCCGAGTGTGGAGCTTGTCCTCACTCAGATTGGTTTTGAACTTAGGCGAAAACTGGTCCGCGGCTAAGCCAATTCCATCCGCTGGGAGTGTGTTAGTTTCCGAGTGCAATTAGTCACCTGGCTCAAAATGCGACTCTAGGCCAAACTAGATGATTTGGAGGGGAAATTAAGTCTTTTATTCACCTAAGTTCATTCGGGAAACTATTACAACGTAGGATTTTATTCTAAGTGTAAAACTTGCGGAGTAGATCCGCATTCCAAGCTTTGGGCGCTTCTGTCTCTTTGCTAAAATTGTAGAGTCGGTAAGCTCCGTTATGTAGGACCTTCGATATAGCAAAAGGCCCCTCCCATGGGGGCGCCTGTTTGTGAGGCTTTTGCTGATCCACTCGGAGGACCAGATGTCCTTCTTGGAAGGCTCGTTCTCTGACATGTCTGTCATGGTAATGGCGTAGGTCTTGTTGATACAATGTTGACCTTATGAGCGCCAACTCATGCTCCTCCTCCAAGAGGTCAAGGTCATCCTATCTCGCTTCTTAAGCTTCAGCTTCCGAGTACAGCTCCACTCAGGGGGACTTGTGAAGTAGATCACTCGGTAGGACCGCTTCCGATCCGTACACCATGAAGAATGGGGTGCGATTGGTGGATCGGTCTGGGGTCGTTCGTAAGCCCTAGAGGACTGATGGCAGCTCGGTGACCCAAGCCCCTACTATGTGATTTAGGTTGCGCATGAGGCGGGGATTCAATCCTTGAAGTATCAGTCCATTCGCCCATTTTGCATGTTCGTTCGAATGCAGGTGTGCCGCAGATGCATAATCAACCCGAGTGCCATGGGAATAGCAGAACTAATGGAACTCATCTGAGATGAAGTTGGACCCGTTCCCGGTGATGATGATGTTGTGGGGGACTCCGAATCTAAAGATTTTTTCCTTGATGAATTGAATGGCAGTTGTTGAGTCCAGCTTCTTTACAGGCTTCGCTTCAATCCACTTGGTGAACTTGTCGATTGCCACCAACAGGTGTGTAAAACCACTCGCACCAGTCCGGAGAGGGCCGACCATGTCGAGCCCCCAGACGGCGAATGGCCAAGTGAGGGGGATTGTCTTCAGGGTGGAGGTTGTCTTGTGTGACTGGTTTGCATAGAATTGGCAACCGACGCATTGATCCACTATGTCTCGGGCGGCCTCATTGGCACGGGGCCAATAGAACCCAACCCTGAATGCCTTGGAAACCAACGTTCGAGAGCATCCATGGTGTCCACAGGTTCTCGAATGAATCTCTTGCAGAATATGTTGTCCTTCTGGTGATATGCAACGATGAGTGACTCTAGTAGTTCTTTTCTTATATAGCTGATCTCCCATGACGGTGAAGGCTTTAGATTGGTGGACGATCTGACGAGCCTCAGTCTCATATTCTAGAAGCTCTTGCCTAAGAAAATAAGCCAGATACGGTACAGTCCACTCGGGAGTGATAACAAGGATCTCGTGGACTAGGTCGATCACCGCACAAATGTCCACTTTAGTCGGATTTGATGGACCGACTACTTGCGGGGGCTCCTCCATGAATGGGTCTCCCTTGATTGTGGGTGAGTGGAAGTGCTATAGGAACACATTTTTAGGGACTGCCTTCCGAGTGGAACCTATCTTGGCCAAGACATCAGCCGCCTGGTGATGATGACATATACCTAGGGTAGGTTGTTAGGCCTGACCTATATGCCCTACCCAAAGACATCACACAAGAGGCCAAGGCCTACGAAGATAGAAAGAAGACACCAACTGGAATCTTCATGAACTGCAACCCACTCGACAAAAGATTCACTCGAATCCCCCCAATCTCACTCGACCATTGTCATTCACTCGACTGAACCAGAATCCACTCGAAGGGCAGGAGGCCTAAGGTCACCTACAGATAGCAACGGTCGGTCACTCACTCCGTCACCTTAAAGGTCATTAACATGGGCGTTACCAGTAACGTTCGTGGCATTACTCTCTCATTGAACCCTTATGTAACTGAGGACAGCGAGGGGTCGGCGCACTCTATATAAGCCACCCTCCCCTCTGGCACAAGGGTTCGCACACCCTGTAACACAACACTCCAATCAACAGAGCCTCCGCGGCACCAAGACATAGGGCTGTTACCTCCTCCGGGAGGGGCTTGAACTCGTAAACCTGAGTGTACAACCTCGCCATAGCTAGGCACCACCCTCTCCTACGTACCCCCCATCTCTACTGTCAGATCCATTCCCACGACAGTTGGCGCCCACCATGGGGCAGGTGTCTAAGCGACTTCCACCGAGGTTGCGATCTTCGATCTCCATCGACATGGTTTCCAGCAATGGATTGTACTTGGGCCACGCAATCCGTCTCGGTGTGCTCACCTTCATCGCCGATGATTCGGCCTGGCTCCAGGAAGCCCCGCTCGACGTCAAGGCGCTCCCCATTCTCGGCGCGGCGCACTTCCGCGGGAGTGCCTGTGGCGTCCTCTTGCGACAGTCATCGACTCAGTATCGGTCGGCTCCCGTGGCGTCATCTCTTCCCGCCGCTCACCATGGCAAGCGATCCGATCGCTCGCGACTCCAGCGGTGGGTGAAGAACACTCCTCAGATCGTAGTGATCGAGCCCGATGAGTCCCTTTATGACATGTTCGATCTGTCGACTGGTTGCTTGGATACGCTTTTCGAGTGTGAAAGCAATGACCCCGTGGCAGAGGTCCTCATGGTTGGACCCCAGTGAAGCCCACCAGGATTCCCCCATGGCGTTCGTGGCAAAAGCGATGGCCCGTCGCATGCAGAAGATGAGTATTACCCACAAGCTCTCACTACGGAACAAAGAGAAGAGTTGCGGTGCAGAGATGAACAGGCCCTTCAGACCCCATCGTTGGGGAGACCGCTAAGGCTCAAGCTTTGGAGGCCGCACGCATAGCCACTCTGGCTGAATGCCCGTGCCTGGAGAATCTCTAGAAGTCACTTGATGACCGCACCCGGAGAGAGATCCCAAGTTCCAGTCGACGGCAACGACAATTGTTTCCAACTGGATCTCGAGATGTGTGTCAGGTATACCGCACTCCAATTCAGAATGTTGCAGTAGCGGCTCGTATTGCAGATTCCATCCAGCCGTCTTGTTCCGAGGCTGGTAGGGGTCTAGAGTAGATTCGGACACTAATTAGAGCGGTTGGAGAACAGAATTCGGCTATATCCCAGTCGTCCAACCGGATTCAGAGCAGATCTGTCAGGGCAGACATAGCTCAGTCATCTCACAGCCTGAGATCTCCTCCGCGGCATGGTTATCATGGTTATCGTGGGGACCAGCACCTGGATAGAGGCCATGGGCAGTTTGATACTCGATATCACCATGACGACCACCGTCGAGTGCCTACACCCCCTCCGAGGGGTGGTTCATATGCGGCCCGACAGTATGACAACAGGCGCCCATTCGGCGACGAGGGGAGAATTCTAGTCGACCCCCGAGAGCCTGGATTTGACGCAAGGTCACTCCTCATGCAGGGCCTAGTGGACAAAGGCAGAGCTAACCGAGAAGGTCTGGACAGAGACCGCCCGAGTGGAAGCAGATCTTTCGTCTCTGGACCTGAGTGTTTCAGTAGAGCCATTCGAGTTGCTGAGATTCCTCCCAACTTCAGGTTGGCTGCTGGGGTGAGCAAGTTTACTGGCGAGTCAAAGCCAGACACGTGGTTGGAAGATTACCGAGTGGTTGTGCAGATCGGTGGAGGTAACAATGAAGTGTCCATGAAGCATTTTCCCCTGATGCTTGAGGGCTCGGCCAGGTCGTGGCTGAACCAGTTGGCTCCTGCTAGCATATACTGTTGGGAAGACTTGGTTCGTGTGTTTATCAAAACCTTTAAAGGCACTTGTAAGTGACCCGCTGGGTTGTCTGAGTTGTAGCATTGCGTCCAAAAGCCAAATGAGACCTTGAGGGATTATATCCAGCGGTGGACCACACTTCACCATGTGGTTGAGAATGTTTCTAAGCACCAAGAAGTTTGCGCCTTCAAGGAAGGCGTCAGATATAGAGAACTTACTCTAAAGTGTGGTCGTTCCAGGGCCATCACTCTGAACCAAATGATGGAGATAGCCACTCGATATGCGAATGGGGAAGAAGAAGAAGAAGAATGACTCCGTAATGGAAAAGGGAAGGTCATTGACCCCGACACTGGGGGTGGGAATTCCTGTCAGAAATAGAAACGCAAAGCTGAAGCTGCGGGTCAGGCTGAAGCCGCGGTAGTGAATACACCAAGAAAGTTCAAGGGAAAGCCCAAGGGGCAGTGGGTGCCCAAAAAGATGAAGGACCAGTCGGGGCAAGGCGTCCTAGATTTACCGTGTGCCATCCACATAAAGAAAGATGAAGAAGGTAACTTGATTCTGCCCAAGCATACCACTCGACAGTGCAGATTCCTTATGTAGCAGTTCCATTAGGGACAGCAGAGTGAGAAAGGCTCTGACAAGGTTGAGGGTGAGGATGTGGAAAATTAAGATGATTGTTCGAAGGTCAATGTTACTTTGATGATTTTTGCTGATGTTGAGAGCAAAAGTCGACCGAAATTCATCAACGGAGAGGTGAACATGGTTGCTCCGGCAACTACAACATACTTCAGGTGCTCAAAGACTCCTATCACCTTCGACCAGTCAGCACCCATCTCACGTTGCTACCCCTGGGTGGCAAGCTTTGGTGGTCAACCCAGTCGTCGGAGGCGCTCGGTTGCGTAAAGTTCTCATGGATGGTGGCAGTGGTTTGAACATTCTACATGGTGAGACCCTCCAAGGGATGGGCATTCCGATGCCCAGACTCAGTGAAAGCAACATGCAGTTCCACGGAGTCATCAAAGGGAAGAAGGCGAAATCACTTGGGCAGAGTGCTTTGGATGTGGTTTTTGGTGATTCGAAGGATTTTCGCAAGGAAAAGTTGATGTTTGAAGCAGTGGATTTCCATAGTCCTTATCATGCTATTCTGGGCAGACGGGCGTACGCTAGTTTCATGGCTCGACCATGTTACGTGTACCTCGAACTGAAGATGCCCGGACCCAAAGGCGTGATTACCGTCACCAGAAACAAGTAGAGAGCTGAAGAATGCCTCCAGAAAGGATACAAGATTGCTGATGAGCAAATGGCAGTGGTGGAGCCGGAGGAGTACAAGAAGAATGATGATCCGAGTGATTTGCTTCGTTCAAAGAAGCCTACTTTAGAATTCGCATTTTAGTCGGCTAGCGAGACGAAGCCAGTTCACATCCACCCGGAAGAACCCACAACTGCTCCGACCCACATTTCAACGACACTCGACATCAAATAGCTAGGAAGTGGCGCTCATCCAGTTCCTCAGTGAGAACTGGGACATCTTCGCATGGAAACTGTCAAAGATGGCAGGTGTACCCAGAGGACTGGCTGAGCACCATTTGCATGTTGACTCGAAGGCCAAACCTGTCAAAGAGCATCTTCGTCATTCCGCCATGGAGAAGGGGAAGGCGATTGGCGAGGAAGTGGCTCGGCTCCTGGCAGCTGAGTTCATACATGAGATATACCACTCTGAGTGGCTCACCAACGTCGTCATGGTCCCCAAGAAGGATAATTCACTCCGCATGTACATTGACTTCAAGCATATCAATCGGGCCTGCCCGAAAGATCATTTTCCGCTCCCTCACATCGATCAACTAGTCGAGTCGACTACGAGGTGTGAGAGTTTGTCTTTTCTTGATGCGTCTTTCGGATATCATCAGATCCGACTGTATGGGCCAGATGAAATAAAAACAGCCTTCATCACCCCGTCCGGGTGTTTTTGCTACGTCACCATGCCATTCAGTCTCAAAAATGCTGGCGCCACATTGATGCGCAAGATCCAGAAGTGCCTGCTCACTCAGATCATTCAGAATGTCGAGGCATATATGGATGATATTGTGATTAAGTCAGAAAAAGGTTCTGACCTACTAACTGACCTTGCTGAAACCTTTGCCAATTAGAGAAGGTATGGCATTAAGCTGAAACCGTGCAAGTGCACATTCAGAGTACCCGGAGGCAAGTTACTCGGTTTCCTCATTTCCAAATGAGGGATAGATGCCAATCCTGAGAAGATCGGTGCAATCCTCCGAATGAAATGCCCTGTTTGTGTGCCGGACGTTCAGAAGCTCATAGGTTGTCTTGCTGCATTGAGTCGGTTCATTTCACATCTTGGCGAAAAGGAATTGCCTCTTTACTGACTGATGGAAAATTCTAATAAGTTCGAGTGGACTCCCGAAGCTGAAGCAACGTTTGTGGAGCTCAAATCCCTGCTTTCCACCCAGCCGGTGCTTGCTGCTTCGAACAGCAAAGATCCTCTAGTCTTATACATTGCAGCTATTGGTCAGTTTGTCAGCACATTGCTCACAGTGGAGCGAGAAGAAGAAGACAAGACCTACAAAGTTCATCGGCCAGTGTACTATATCTCTGAAGTCTTGACTCCGTCCAAGCAGAGGTATCCGCATTACCAGAAGCTTGTTTATGGAATTTACTTGACTGCGAAGAAAGTTGCACATTATTTCCAAGATCACTCGGTTTCATTCATAAGTGATGCTCCATTATCCGAGATCATGAACAATCGAGATGCACCTAGTCAAGTGGCTAAGTGGGCAATCGAACTTCTTCCTTTGGATATCAAGTTTGAAGTGAAGAAGGTGATCAAATCTCAAGCGCTCAAAGATTTCTTGGTTGAGTGGATCAAACAGCAACAGCCAACTCAAGTTCACTCGAAACACTGGACTATGTTCTTCGATGGGTCTAAAATGTTGAATGGTCCTGGTGCCGGAGTGGTCCTGGTGTCCCCAAGAGGTGATAATCTCAGTTATGTCCTCCAGATTCACTTCGATTCCTCAAATAACGAAGCTGAGTATGAAGCACTTCTCTACGGGTTGCTTATGGCTATCTCACTCGGTGTTCGTCGCCTAATGGTCTACGGTGACTCGGATTTGGTGGTCAATCAAGTGATGAAGGAGTGGGACGTCAGAAACCCTGCCATGACTGGATACTGCAATGCAGTGAGGAAGTTAGAGAAAAAGTTTGAGGGATTGGAGCTTCACCACATTCCCCAAATCAAGAACCAAGCAGCCGATGATCTGGCCAAAATAGGTTCCACCCGAAAGCCTATCCCCAGCAATGTGTTTCTTGAGCATCTCCATTCCCCTTTAGTGCAAGAGGACCCTTTCTCTGAGGAACCTCCACAAGCGATAAGTCCTACTGATTGAACTGAGATTGAGGTCCCAGGAGTCAGTGACTTGGTTATGGCGATCCTAGTAATCACCCCCGACTGGACAGTATCGTACATTGCATATCAGCTTAGGCAGGAACTTCCAGAAGAGGAAGTTGAAGAACGACAAATTGTCCGTATGTCCAAAGCTTTCACAGTGATAAATGACAGCTCTATAGAGAGTGTGTTACTAGCGTAGCTCAACGATGCATTTCTTCTGAGGAAGGTCGACTGATTTTGGATGAGATCCACTTAGGGACCTGCGGTCATCGTGCGTCCTCTCGGACAATTGTGGCTAAAGCATACCGAGCTGGGTTCTACTGGCCACGCATCAATGAAGCTGCCAAAGAGATTGTTCAGCATTGCGAAGGATGACAGTTCTATTCAAACTTATCCCATAAGACCGCATCTGCTTTGAACACACTTCCACTCGTTTGTCCATTTGCTGCCTGGGGTTTGGACATGGTTGGGCCTCTTAGGACTGGCAGAAGTGGCTTCACTCATATGCTCGTGGCAGTCGACAAGTTTACGAAGTGGATTGAGGCCAAGCCCATCAAGTAGTTAGATTCACGTACGACCATCAAGTTCGTGAAGGAATTTATCTTCCGGTATGGAGTTCCGCATAGCATCATCACATACAATGGTTCAAACTTTGATTCAGAAGAATTCGGAGAGTACTGCGCTTCTCAGGGCAATCGGGTGGATTACACATCCGTTGCACACCCATAGTCGAATGCCCAAGCCAAGAGAGAAAATGGCCTTATACTCCCAGGGTTGAAGCCTCGACTCATGCTCGACCTTGAACATGCATCTGGAGCTAGGGTGACTGAACTTCCATCCGTTTTATGGGGTTTAAGGATGAGTCGGAACCGGTCTACTGATCACAATCCTTTCTTCATGGTGAACGGAGCTGAAGCGGTGTTACCTAGTGATCTCTTCCATAATGCACCTCGAGTGGAACTCTACTCAGAAGTTAAGGCAGAGCAAGCATGGAAGGACACCATTGATCTTTTGGAAGAGGATCGCGAGATGGCCCTGATTCGGTCAACTGTTTATTAGCAGGAACTTCGTCGATTCCATGCCAGGAATGTCAAAGGACGAGCATTTCAAGAAAGAGATCTTGTGCTCCGAGTGGATCAGCAGCGACCTCACAAGCCTGCCCTCGCATGGGAAGGCCCCTTAATCGTCACCAAGGTGTTGCACAACGGGGCTTACAACCTCGCGAGGAATATCGACGAGCCACGCACTTGGAATGCAGATCTTCTATGTCGATTTTATACCTAGCACTCAAATTGTCGAGATGTAATAAGAGTACTTTTAGATTGTTTTATCAAGACATGACTCCTGCAGTCCCATGATGATTTCTCTCACATAAGCATGTGTTCAAATCCCCCAACGGGTGGCTTAGCTATGAAACCCGTTTTTCACCTAAGTTAAAAAGCTACTCCGAGTGGAGAGCATCCCTCCCACTCGGGGGCTTAGCCGCAAATCAGTTTCACCTAAGTTAAAAAACTACTCTGAGTGGAGAGCATCCCTCCCACTCGGGGGCTTAGCCGCGAATCAGTTTCTCCTAAGTTAAAAAACTACTCCGAGTGGAGAGCATACCTCCCACTCGGGGGCTTTGCCGCGAACCAGTTTCGCCTAAGTTAAAATAACTACTCTAAGTGGAGAGCATCCCTCCCACTCGGGGGCTTAGCCGCGAATCAGTTTCACCTAAGTTAAAAAAACTACTCCGAGTGGAGAGCATCCCTCCCACTTAGGGACTTAGCCGCAAACCAGTTTCGCCCAAGTTAAAAAGCTACTCCAAGTGGAGAGCATCCCTCCCACTCGGAGGCTTAGCCGCGAATCAGTTTCGCCTAAGTTAAAAAACTACTCCGAGTGGAGAGCATCCCTTCCACTCGGGGGCTTAGTAGCGAACCAGTTTCGCCTAAGTTAAAAAACTACTCCGAGTGGAGAGCATCCCTCACACTCGGGGGCTTAGCCGCGAATCAATTTCGCCTAAGTTAAAAACTACTCCGAGTGGAGAGAATCCCTCCCACTCGGGGGCTTTGCCGCGAATCAGTTTCACCTAAGTTAAAAAACTACTCCGAGTGGAGAGCATCCCTCCCACTCGGGGGCTTAGCCATTAACCAGTTTTGCCTAAGTTAAAAAACTACTCTGAGTGGAGAGCATCCCTCCGATCAGGGGCTTAGCACGAATCAGTTTCGCCTAAGATAAAAAACTACACTGACTGGAGAGCATCCCTCCCACTTTGGGGCTTAGCCGCAAATTAGTTTCACCTAAGTTAAAAATCTACTCCGAGTGGAGAACATCCCTCCCACTCGGGGGCTTAGGCTCGAATCAGTTTCGCCTAAGTTAAAAATCTACTACGAGTGGAGAGCATCCCTCCCACTCAGGGGCTTAGTCGAGAACGAGTTTCGCCTAAGTTAAAAAACTACTCCGAGTGAAGAACATCTCTCCCACTCGCGGGCTTAGCCGTGAACCAGTTTCGCCTAAGTTAAAAATCTACTCCGAGTGGAGAGCATCCCTCCCACTCAGGGGCTTAGCCGCGAACCAATTTCGCCTAAGTAAAAAATGTACTCCGAGTGGAGAGCATCCCTCCCACTCGGAGGCTTAGCCGCGAACCAGTTTTGCCTAAGTTGAAAATCTACTCCGAGTGGAGAGCATCCCTCCCACTTGGGGGCTTGGCCGTGAATCAGTTTCTCCTAAGTTAAAAATCTACTCCGAGTGGAGAGCATCCCTCCCACTCGGGGGCTTGGTCGCGGATCAGTTTCGCCTAAGTTAAAAAAAATCGTTCACTCTGAGAGTGCTGTAAGCAGAAAAGCAATATTCAGATAAATCCATGAAGTTCAAAGACGCAAAGCAAAAGTGCTCAGGCGTCAGGCCCGAATGAGTTTAACGGTTACAAGATCACTTGGCATTCCGAGGCAAATAAGTTCAGATCATTAAGTTTTTCTTCACTCTGCTGGGGGAGGACTCGCTGGCTCAACGAAGGTGTCCAGGTCAATGTCGTCGGCTATGCGAGTGGCTGCTTCGATGAAAGTCTCCTTGAAAGATTGAAACTGGAGCTTCTTCGTGTTTGCCACCTGGAGAGCTTTCAGATTGTCTTCTTAGGCATCTTTGCAATGGACTCGGACGAGTGAGAGAGCCACATTAGCTCCACGGCAGGAAGCAAATTTCTTCCATGCTTGCACCCGACCTAGGATGTCGTTAAGCCAAGTCATCATCAACTCGATGTCATTTTGAAGCGTATCCTCAGGCCATAGCTCCTTGCCGATGTTCGCCAACGCAGCCCTCAAGCGAGTGATATATCCTTGAACACTTTCAAGCCGAGCTTCAAGGCACAACATGTTCAGAGCCACTGCGTCCTTCACAAGCGACTTGGTGGGGTCTAAACTTGTCTCGATTTGATCTGTCTCCTCTCCGAAGTTCTGGCAGAACTCTGCACAAAGGAGAAAGAAGTTGTTAATTACGCTATTAATCTCAAAGCTTGCAGAAATTCACTCAACCAAAGAGAGGTACCTTCCAGCATGTCGTACATCTTCTTTGCAAAACCCCCCAAATATTACACTAGCTCGTCCCTCTTTCGGATGAGTTGGTCCACCTTATTGGACAAGACAACTTTCTCTTCCTTTAGCTGAGCAGCCTCCTTCTTCACCTCCTCAACGACAGTCTTTAGGGCAGCATTCTCCTCTTCGAGCTTACTGACTGAAGCTAGCTTTCTCTCAGCCACTTCAGTCTTCTCTTGAACCACCTTTTGCGCCCCCGCAAGTTCTTTGTCTTTCCTCTCCAGCGCCTGCTTCATAGTGTCTACAGAAATAAAATTCTTCTGTCGTGCTTGGAGTTGACGATTTTCACTGCGCACATCTGTTCGAGTAGATTCACTCGGTTCAAAGGACGGAAAAGAACAAATGGCGAAGTACACAGTCGGTGAAGCGTTACCTCCCATGGTTTTCACCTCCTCTTGAGCTTGCTTCAAGTTCTTCTTGGCTAGCTCCAAGTCCAGTTGGAGCTGGATCTTATCCTTCTCCAGGGAAACATATTGGGCTCCCAATTCAAAGATTTCCGGGATCAGCAAGAAAAGTTTGAGTCAACAATGAGTAAGACTTTACAAAGCATTTCCTCTACTTCTCAGTAGAGAAGGAAAAATCCAGATTGCTATTTCCAACACATATTCTCAGACCACCGCCGAATCAAACATCCGACGGTGATCCCGAGGACTACACCTAGTAGGTGCACTCAGTGTGCCCCCACTGGATCATTTTCCTACTTGGTACATCCTGCCCGGCCCAAGTGGAGAAACCAAAAAACAACTTGTTCTTAGACCCCCGCCGAATCGAACATTCGACAGCGGTCTCGGGGACTACACCAAGTGGGTGCACTCAGCGTGCCCCCACTACATTAGTTTCCACTCGGTACGGCCTGGCCGATTCGAGTGATGAGCTTCAAGCAAAAAATATTCTAAGACCCCCTCCAGATAAAACATTCGACGACGGTCTCAGGGACTACACCCAGTGGGTGCACTCAGCATGCCCCCACTGGACTGATTCCCCACTCAGTGCGGCCTGACCGTTTCGAGTGGATGGAATACGTAGTAAAAAATAAAACGCCCAGTGGTGTATGGATTCAACGGAATCAAGACAGAGAAAATACAATCGGAAACCAACTTACTATTGCACTTACTCGGACATTGGCTTGAAGGGCTGTGCTGGCGTCATAAGCTAACTTGTTGCTTTCATACACCTCCTTTAGGAGCTGCATCATCAAACTGGCCTGGATCATAGCCTCTGTGCTGGCCCGGGTCTGGTCCTCCGGAACATGGTGTAGAGTGAATACAGTCGATGGAGGAGCTGATGATACAGTCGGAAGGATCGGCGCTTGAGTCTGGTCAGCAGGTCCAGAAGTTGGAAGAGTTGATACCAACGGCAGAGCAGTCGACGACAGTGCGGTTGAGATAGCACCGGTCTGAGATGAACCACCAGGGTCCTGAAGCATCGGTGCGGCCGGTACCAGAGGCGTTCCACTCGACAACTCCCTCCGAGTGGGCCTGCGGGGAGTGCCCGAAGTCGTACCCTCACCACCCGCACCACTCAGAGGTTCATCTTCATCATTGTTAGGAAGTTGAATGATATCCGTGGGAATTGCAGTAACTCAACAACCATGGCGTGTTCAGTCAACGAACCAATCAACGGAACATAACAGAGTGCAAATGTATCATACCTCGCCGGGAGGTGGCTGCGTCAGCGGTGTCATCCTCAACACGCTCCTTATCGATCTGCATGTCTGACGTCATCGTAGTTGCAGCCCTGGCACAATTTTCACTTGGTCAACAAAAAGATGAAGGTCTGCTAGAGTAAGACAGAAAGTGAAACAGTCTGCAACAAAGGCACTTACGTCGAAGCGATAGGCACAGTAACCTTGATCTTGGTCAAATCCTTCCGAGGTTTAGGTGGACTAACCTAGGCCTGCTTAGCGGTCTTCTCAGTCGGATCAGGAGTTGACGTCCGAGTGCGCTTCTGGGTCCTGGCACTCGACACCATAGCCTTCCCCTGGATAGCTGCAGGATCTTGTGTCTGCTTGGGATGGTGCTCTGTGCGTGGTGGTGACTTGACCTCTTCACTATCATCAGAGTCATCGCTGTCGTCATCACTGTCGTCAACATACTCAATATCGACGCTCCCGCCCTCGCTTTCTACTCCTCCAATGTGTTGTTCCCCGTTCGGCACGGGCGAGTACATCTTTGTGAATACCTGCAAGACACAGATTACAAAGATCAGTCGGATTCCAATACAGTTGCATATTGAAGAGTAAAAGATAAAACACTTGACAAGTTATGTCTGACCTCTCCTGGACGGTGCTCAGCGTCGAACGGCAAGATCCGTTTTTCTCCACGCGGATTGTCCTAGTTTACAGTGATGCCCCGAAGCCACTGCGCCACTGTCTCCTCTTTGACCTCCTCTGGGTGGGTCCGAGCAATGTCATCTGCACCCGAGTACAGCCACATGGGGTGGTCGCGAGCTTGCAAGGGTTGGATGAGTCTACTAAGAAACACTTCCAGCTAATCCATGCCTATCACTCCGCCCTGGACCAATGCAACGGCTGCGTCAACCAAGATGGCCAGCTCACCCTTCTCCCTTCTCCTCCTCTTCTATAGTCAATGAGCGAGGGGTGTAGAGTCGCTCCAGAGAGAAAGGAGGAAGGCCAGTTGGGACATCTTTGCAGTAAAACCAGGTCGACTACCACCCCCTAACTGACTCGGGAAAAGTCATGGGAGGGAAAGAGCTCCTACCCCTCACTTGGACTCCCAAACCTCCACACATTTGGATCACGTGGGTCCTCTCATCAGTCAGATTGGCTTTCTTAACCGACTGAGATCAGCAGGTGAAGATGTGTTTGAATAACCCCCAATGTGGGTGGCATCCCAGGAAGTTCTCACACATCGAAACAAATGTAGCAAGGTACGAGATGGTGTTGGGAGGAATGTGATTATCTGAGCACCAAAGAAATTCAGGAATCCATGAAAGAATGGATGCGAAGGAAGAGAGAAACCTCTTTCCATGTTGTTCTTGACGAGAACCCGCTCGTCGTCGCACGTCACGGGCTCGAACTCTCCTTCTGGCAGCCTCCAAGATCCAAGCACTATCAGGCCGTCGGTGATGAGCCCCTCCAGATCCTCTTCCGAGACCGACAAGGGGATCCAGTTGGATCCAGCCTGGCGGCAGAGCAGATCGCAAGGTCGACCCCTTAGCCGTCTTCCTGCCCTTGGTCGTCTTCTTCGTACGCCTCCAGGGCCTTCTTCTTGTCCTTCGCCATCTCTATGGTGGTCAACGGGAACAAGCGGGATGACGCTGCGCTGGAGGAGGCGAGGTAGAAAGGGGAAAATGGTGGGCACTGTTGCACATACCGGCCATGTCGCCCTATATACCCACGCGTCCGAGTGACTGACTCGTGGGCCCGCGCAATCTCAGCACATCCCGCAACCGATGCCAGCCCGATACATGCTGAAAAAGGTGGAGCAAGGATCGAGGAGTCCCTCCACACTTGCCCCGCTTACCGCGCTGCGCCCAGCCCAACCTGTGCGCTTCTCCAAATTTTGAATCCCGTAAAATCCGGACCGGCAAATCAGTCGATCGCATCAAGAGTATCCAAATCCAATCTACTCGATGCTATGCTGCTTATTTCACTCGGATATTCAAGAGGCCAGAATCGATCAAGGCGACTGATGAAGGATTAAACTACTAATATACTTTCATACCCCCAAGAAAGTGTCTCCGAGACATTGAGTCGGGCCGAAACCAACTTGAATCCTCCTTCACTCGGTCCTCGATCCATTCGGGGGCTAATGACGATGACATGTACCTTAGGTAGGGTCTTGGGCCTGACCAATATGCCCTACCCAAAGATATCGCACAAGAGGCCAAAGCCTATGAAGATAGAAAGAAGACACCGACTGGAATCTTCACGGAGTGCAACCCACTCGACAGAAGATTCACTCGAATCCCCCCAATTCCACTCGACAGTCGTCATTCACTCAGCTGAACCAGAATCCACTCGAAGGGCAGGAGGCTTAAGGTCACCTGCAGATAGCAACGGTCGATCATTCACTCCGTCACCTTAAAGGTCACTAGACACGAGCATTACCAGTAACATTCGTGGCATTACTATCTCATTGAACCCTTGTGTAACTGAGAACAACAAGGGGTCGGTGCACTCTATATACACCACCCCTCCCCTCTGGCACAAGGGTTCGCACCCCCTGTAACACAACACTCCAATCAACTGAGCCTCTGTGGCACCAAGACGTAGGGCTGTTGCCTCCTCCGAGAGGGGCCTGAACTCGTAAATCTGAGTATACAACCTCACCATAGCTAGGCACTACCCTGTCCTACGTACCCCCCATTTCTACTATCAGATCCTTTCCCACGGCACCTGGTTCTTGAGCCACGGTATGTGATGGAGTTCTAGCCCTTCAAAGTCCTTCTCCAGCTTTCTGACGGTGTTGCAGTAGCATGTCATTGCTGGACTATGGATATCCCATTCCTTCATGACTTGGTTAACCACTAGATCCGAGTCGCCGTAGACCATCAATCAGTGAATAACAAGAGTAATTTCCATCCGCAACCCATATAGGAGAGCTTCATACTCGGCCTCATTGTTGGGGGAATCGAAGTGAATCTGAAGCATATAACTGAGTCAGTCACCCTTGGGGGATACCAAGAACGCTCCATCTCTGGATCCATGGAGCATCTTGGAGCCGCTGAAGAACATTGTTTAGTGCTCAGGGAGGCTCAGGACAAGCTGCTCCTGCTCTACACACTCGGCGAGGAAATCCACTAGGGCTTGCGACTTGATGGCTTTCTTAGCTTCAAACTTGATATCCAACGGAAGGAGCTCAATGGCTCACTTCGCCTCTCGACCTATAGCATCTCTGTTTTTCATGATCTCGGACAAAGGGTTGTAACTTAATACTGTAACCGAGTGCTCTTGGAAGTAATGCGCCACCTTCTTTGCAGTCAGATAGATCATGTATACTAACTTCTAGTAATGCGGGTACCTTTGCTTGGAAGGGGTCAGAACTTCGGAGATGCAGTAAATTGGTTGCCGGAGCTTGAAGGCTTTGCCCTGTTCCCCCCGCTCCACAGTGATCACAGTGCTAACAACTTGGCTCGTGGCCACGATGTATAAGAGCAAGGTCTCCCTACTGCTTGGAGCAGCAAGCACCAGCTGGGTGGAAAGCAAGGCTTTGAGTTCCTGGAATGCGGCCTGCACTTTGGGAGTCCACTCGAACCTATCAGACTTCTTCATCAATCAGTAAAGCAGCAAGGTATTTTCACAGAGTCTCGAAATGAACCTACTCAGGGCTGACAGGTAGCCCGTGAGGCATTATATGTCATGGAGATGCTTTGGTTGTTTCATTCGAACAATCGCTCCGATCTTCTCGGGGTTTGCATCGATCCCGCGTTCAGAAACGAGGAACCGAGAAACTTGCCGGCAGGGACCCCGAAGGTACACTAAGCAGGATTGATCTTTATGCCAAAAAGGCGTAAGTTCATGAAGGTCTCAGCAAGGTCAGTCAGGAGGTCGGGACCTTTCCTAGACTTGACCATGATGTCGTCCACGTAGGCCTCGACATTCCGACTGATCTGCTGTTGCAAGCACTTCTGAATCATTCACTGGAACGTAGCTCCGACATTTTTCAATCCAAATGGCATAGTGATATAGCAAAAACACCTGAATGGGGGTGAGGAACGCTGTTTTTATTTCGTCGGGACCATACATTCAGATTTGGTGGTACCCAGAGTACACATCCAGAAATGGTAACCGCTCACACCCGGTAGTAGAGTCTACTATCTGATCTATGCGACGGAGAGGTAAATGATCCTTCGGGTAGGCCCGATTGATGTGCTTAAAATCGATGCACATTCAGAGAGAATTATTCTTCTTCGGCACCATGATGACATGGGCGAGCCACTCGGAGTGGTACACCTCTCGAATGAACTCGATGGGTAAGTGCCACGCGATTTCCTCGCCAATTGCCTTGCACTTCTCTGTGGAAGATCATAGAAGGTGCTCTTTGACAGGCTTAATCTTTGGATCGACATGGAGTCTATGCTCAGCCAGTCCCCTAGGCACACCCAGTATGTCAGAAGATTTCCATGCGAAGATGTCCCAGTTCTCACGTAGGAACAAGATGAGCTCGCCTTCCTACTTGCTATCAATGGTGGTAGTGATGTTGGTTGGGGCGGCATTCAGATCTTCGGGGTGAACATTCACTAGCTTCATCTCTCCGGCCGACTGGAAAGCGGATTCCAGAGTCCGTTCTTGGACTTCAGCAGATCACTCAAATCCACCGCTTTCTTGTACTCGTCCACCTCGACCATTGATACGTCCATTTTGCATCATGTTTTTATGTTGATATTTATTGCATTATGGGCTACTATTTCACATAATGGTACAATATTTATGTCTTTTCTCTCTTATTTTACAATATTTACATGAAGAGGGAGAATGCCAGCAGCTGGAATTCTGGAACGGAAAGGAGCAAACCTGATATACCTATTCCGCACAACTCCAAATGTCCTAAAACTTTACGAAGAATTTTTCTGGAATATATAAAAAATATTGGGCGAATAAACAACAGAAGGGGACCCACCGGGTGGCCACAAGCCTGGGGGGCGCGCCTCCCTAGCTTGTGGTCCCCTGGCTAGCCCCCGTGTACATCTTCTGCTACATGAAAGGTTTTGACCTAGAAAAATGATAAGGGAACTTTCGGGATGAAGCGCCGCCGTCTTGAGGCGGAACCTGGGCAGAAGCAATCTAGGGATCCGACGGAGCTATCTGCCAGGGAAACTTCCCTCCGGGAGGGGGAAATCAAAACCATTATCATCACCAATGATCCTCTCATTGAGGGAGGCTCAATCTACATCAACATCTTCGCCAGCACCATCACCTCTCAAACTCTAGTTTATCTCTTGTATTCAATCTTTGTCTCCAAACCTCGGATTGGTACCTGTGGGTTGCTAGTAGTGTTGATTATTCCTTGTAGTTCATGCTACTTGGTTTATTTATTGGAATATCATATGTTCAGATCCTTAATGATATTCAATATCCCTCTGATCTTGAACATGAGCATGCTTTCTGACTAGTTACGTTTGTTCCTGAGGACATGGGAGAAGTCTTGTTATAAGTAATCATGTGAATTTGGTATTCATTCGATGTTTTCATGAGATGTATGTTGTCTTTCCTCTAGTGGTGTTATGTGAAAATCAACAACATGACACTTCACCATGATTTGGGCCCAGGGGAAGGCACTGGGAAGTAATAAGTAGATGACGGTTTGCTAGAGTGACATAAGCTTAAACCCTAGTTTATGTGTTGCTTCGTAAGGGGCTTATTTGGATCCACATGTTTCATGCTATGGTTAGATTTATCTTAATCCTTCTTTCGTTGTTGTGGATGCTTGCGAGAGGGGTTAATCATAAGTGGGAGGCTTGTACAAGTAAGGACAGCACCCAAGCACCGGTCCACCCACATATCAAATTATCAACGTAACGAACACGAATCATATGAGCGTGATGAAAACTAACTTGACAGTAATTCCCATGTGTCTTGGGGAGCATTTTGCTTTATGTAAGAGTTCATCCAGGATTATCCTTTGCTATAAAAAGGACTGAGCCACCTTGCTGCACCTTTACTACACTTGTTACTTGTTACCCGTTACGAATTATCTTATTACCAAACCATCTGTTACCGGTAGTTTTAGTGTTTGCAGAAAATACCTCCCTGAAAACCGCATGTCATTTCCTTCTCCTCCTCGTTGGGTTTGACACTCTTACTTATAGAAAGGACTACGATTGAACCCATATACTTGTGGGTCAACAACCGTCGCCATCTGTTCAGCAGCGATCTGGGGGCCCTTCTAGAGACACTCTTCGGCTAACTTCCAATTTCCCATGATAGTGATCACACCACTCGGCCCTGACATCTTAAGTTTTAGATACACGTATCTTGGATGGGCCATGAAATGTGCACACGCTCGCCTACCCAAGATGGCGTGGTAAGCACTCCAAAAGTCCACCACTTCGAAAGTTAGCCGCTCCTTCCTGAAGTTCCGCTCTTCGCCGAATACGACGTCGAGGGCAATTTGCCCGAGTGACTTGGCCTTCTTCTTGGGTATTACCCCGTGGAACTACATGTTGCTCTTGATGAGTCGGGACATCGGAATTCCCGTCGCTTCTAGTGTGTCGGCGTAAATTATTTTAAGTCTGCTACCGCCGTCCATTAGCTTCTGCGAGCTCTTGCCTTTCCAATCCTTCTACTACATCTGTGATCTCTTGCCTTTGCCTTGGTCGGCCAGAGTCGCAGCCTCACCATTGTCTGTTACTTCAGCTTTTCGCTTGTGCTTCTTGCCCTTGTTGTTATCTGACTGATTAGCATCGCCCGCTCGACTCTTGCCACTTCTCAGTTGGTATTCTTCCTCACTGTTGGCGTACCGATTGGCTATCTCCATAGCCCGACTGAGAGTCAGAGTCTCAGTACAGCCGAATGTCATGTTTAGCTCCTGGTATCTGACCCCGGCCTTGAAAGCGCAAATCGCCTGGTGCTCGGTAACGTTCTCCACCGTATTGTGTAGGGTGGTCCACCGTTGAATGTACTCTCAGAGAGTCTCATTTTGCCTCTGCACACAATGCTGCAACTCGTCCAGACCACCCGGCCACTTGTACGTGCCTTCATGCTCGCAGGGCACGCCCTGGGGGAGGTAGGCGCGCCCCCTAAGCTTGTGGCTCCTGGATGCCCCCCTCTGGTATATTCTTCCACTAGTATTTTTATATATTCCACAAAAATTCTCCGTAAATTTTTAGGTCAATCCGAGAACTTCGATTTCTGTAGAAAAACAACACCATGACAATTCTGCTGAAAACAGCATCAGTCCGGGTTAGTTCCATTCAAATCATGCAAATTAGAGTCCAAAACAAGAGCAAAAGTGTTTGGAAAAGTAGATGCGATGGAGACGTATCAACTCCCCCAAGCTTAACTCATTGCTTGTCCTCAAGCAATTCAGTTGACAAACTGAAAGTGACAAATAAAAACTTTTGCAAACTCCATTTGATCTTGTTGTTGTAAATATGTCTAACCAATGTTCAGGTTTTCAGCAAAGATTATGAATTAACCATGTTCATGATAACATTTAGCTGTCACATTTACTCACGTCATTAACATAACCAACTAGTGAGTGATAATAAGATATCTCGGATGGCAAAACTTTTTTTTCAAAACAATCATGATATAATATGACAAAATGGTATCTCGCTAGCCCTTTCTGAGACTGCAAAACATAAATGCCGAGCACCTCCGAAGTTCAAGCACTGACTAGACATTGTAATTCATGGTAAAGGAGATCCAGTCACACCCACACTCAACATCAGTTAATCACAAAGCATAAAAATGAAAATAGCACTCTCTAGTTGGTGCTTTAATGAGGAGATAATGACTCGACAATAGAAGTAAATAGATAGACCCTTCGCAGAGGGAAGCAGGGATTTGAAGAGGTGATAGAGCTTGAAGCTTTTGAAACAGAGATGAATATAATTTTGGGAGGTATGCTTTCATTTCAACATAGCGACCGAGAGTTTTCACCATCTTCCATGCCAGACACATTATAGGTGGTTCCCAAACAGAATGGTAAAGTTTTACTCCCCCTCCACCAACAAACACAAGCCATGGCTAGCTGAATTCTCGGGTACCCTCCATACCAACAACAATCTGGGGGAGTCTTGTTTCATTATTATATTTTGATTTTGATTTTGATCATAGGACTGGGTATCCCAATTACCAACCACTTTTTCGTGAATTACAAGCGAATCAACACCCGCCGTGAGAATAACCCACCTAGCATGGAAGATACTGACAGCCCCCTGTCGCTTCATGAGCGATTCAGGCATACAAAACAGATTATTATTTGAAGATTTAAAGTTCGGCACATGCAAATTTACTTGCAACGGCAGGTAATTACCGCATATAGGTAGGTATGGTGGACTCATATGGAATAACTTTGGTTTTTTAAGGAAGTGGATGCACAAGCAGTATTCCCACTTAGTACAAGTGAATGCTAGCAAACAGATTGACGACGACCAACTAGAGAGCGACAACGGTGATAAACATGCATCGAGGTTAATCAACATTGAATAGGAGCATGAGTAGGATATAAAACATCTTGAACATAAATATCGTGGAGGCTTTGTTGGTTTTAATTCAACTACATGCGTGAACATGTGCCAAGTCAAGCCACTTGAATCATTGAGAGGAGGATACCATCCTATCATACTACATCATAACCATTTTAAATGTATGTTGACACACACGATAAACCATTATTCACTCCTAGCTATTAAGCATGGCATGAGTAACTATGATCTCTAATTGTCATTGCAAACATGTTTATTCATAATAGGCTAAATCAAGAACAATGAGCAAATCATATTTTAAAAACAAAATAGGTTGAGTTTGTACCAGATTTTCTTCACCTCAATCAATTCATCAAATTACATCATTATTTCCTTTCACTTGCACGACTGAACGGTGCAAATAATAATAATAATAGTGCACGTGTCATGGACTAAGCTGAAATCTGCAAACATTTATTTAAAGGATAAGACAAGGTGATATGGGCTCTTCGCTAGATCAACAATAATACATATGAGAGCCACTCAACATTTTCATCGTGGTATTCTCCTTACGACCCAAGAAAAGAAAATAATTTCAAAGAAACACACTGAAATGTTTTGGAGTCTTTTGTTTTTCCTGAAAGAAGCAAAATGAAAGAAAAATAGAAAAAACAAGAAAAACTATATAGCCGGGAAAGCTCCCAACAAGCAAAAGAAGAAAGAGAAATATTTTGGGTTTTCTTTTAATACTGTTACCTATTTAAACTGGAAAGAAAAACCTAAAAGAAGCGAGAAATAGTTTTGGGGTTTTATCAAAGTTTGGCAAACACGCAAGAAGAAAGCAGAATAAAACTAATATGGATTATACGATGAAAAAGGATGAACACCGACAACTACAATGAATGTGTGATGCATGTATGTAATGTTGGTGAGAAATACGTAAGCCCCCAAGCTTAGGCTTTTGTCCTAAGTTGGTCTGTGGCCATGGCTCGAAGTATCCTTCCCTTTGGATACTGCGGAGGATCCTAGGGATTCCATTGGTTGGAGAGCTCTTGTGGCTCCCACTGATAAACATGCTCGTGATATGGCTCAGGTACTGGCACAGGCTCATGTACTAGGGGTTGTATAAGACCCCAGTGTGCGTAGATGTCCTCAGGCATAATAGTGTACATGTCCAAATAGAGATCGAACAAAGAAGGTGCAGGCACGGTAAAAATCGCACAAGTCTTGTGGCCAAATACTAAGTTGTAATGCAATCGCCTATGCTTATCATCATCAATAAAATGGCCATAGTAGCATAGTATAAATATTTAGTAGGTAGCAGCATCTCCTCCGCCTCCTCATGTCTAATAAGAATCTCAAAATGTTTAGCGAGGCGGGAAGCAAAGATACCACCATAAATAGCTCATTTCGAACGGTTTGTGTGTAACCGTCGAGCAACCATGGCGCCCAAACTAAAAGTTCTATCAGCATATAAAGCATGGCACAAAATAGCAAGGTCAGGCGCACTGAGCGTTCCACTCTCCCAACGACCAGTCAAACATCTCCCAGCAAATAATGCATAGTAACATAAAACGGGAAAATGTAAACTAGCCACTCTCTCTTCTGACACTCCCCTTGTCTCTCCCACAGTAGTTTCAAAGATGAAATCCTCCATGTCTCAAGGACGTGGATCACGGTGACTGCCCTCATAAGGTATTTTGCAAACATTGCAAAAATCATATAGTGTCATTTCCTTAGGCACATCATAAAGTTTAAATTCTACCATGGGTGGTTCCTTCTTAGGGTAAAACTAAAAGCTTTGCATGAAGGTATTAGTGAGTATGAGATAATGATCACACTTATCTTTGAGGAAGGGAATGACATCAGCATTGCTCACCAAATAATAGAAATCCTCATAAATTCCCACTTCCTTCAAGAATGTGTTACACGGCCACTCACCGGTCGAACCTTCGCTGCACACGGAAGATGGTACTTGGGCTTCTCCTGCGGAGTTTCCTCCGAATCCCGGCTTGATGAGCCGCACAACCTCCTCATGGTTTTCCTTTTCTCTGAAAATTTCTGAAATTTTTAGTAACTCAAAACAAAAGTGGACAAAACTCAGTAAAATCGATAGCAACTACTCCTACAAGTGCCGAGAGGCCATATCATGCACCAGAACTAGTTTGAACCATATAAATTTGACATGCAAGCTCAAGAACATGGTCACCAATAGTAGCTAAATGTGCAAATAATAAACCACTAGAACAAAAACTAATTGGACCAATGGAAAAGTCACATACCGATGAACAATCCCCCAAAACAGTTTCGGAAACGGAGTTCCGAGCAAGGAGATCAAAAATGGCAGCAAGATCAGCAAGAACACTGGTTTGAGAAAGCAAGTGGTTTTTTTCTGGAGGAAGAAGAAGAGCATGGGTGACAGCAATAAGTGAGGAGGCTTATGTGGGCCCCACAAGCTTGCTGGGCACGCCCCGGGGGGTGGGCGCGCCGTGTGAGCTTCTGGCTCATAGGTGCACTCCCTAGGGTGTATTCAGTGCCAATATTTTTTTATACAGCAGAAAAAATCATATCAAATTTTCAGGGCATTTGGGGAACTTTTATTTTCTGGTCATTTTTTATTGTACAGAAAATTTAGAAAACTGTATAATTCCGGCATTTCTACTTTATTAATTCTAAATAACAAAAAGTAAAAAGTGGGTACAGAAAGTTGTGTTTACGAAATTCATCCACCACATGCCCGTCAAAAGGAATTCATTAATAAGGTTGATCAAGTCTTATTAACAAACTTCTTTCGAATGACATGAAACCGGAGAATCATCGAATAACACTAGGTTACCTCAATGGGGATATGCATGTCCCCAACAATAAGAATTTCACATTTCTTTTGACAATAGGAATAGGGAATTCAAAACCTCCAATAGTAATTGTTGAAATTTTCCAATAGAGTTGATACTATTCACTTGAGGGTGTTCTTTCGAAAAGTGTACCGTGTGCTCATTACCGTTAACATGAAAAGTGACACTACCTTTGTTGCAATCAATAACAGCCCCTGTAGTATACTAAAAGGGTCTACCAAGGTTGATCGACATACTGTCGTCCTCGGGTATATCAAGAATAACAAATCCGTTAAGATAGTAACATTTGCAACTACGACAAGCACATCCTCACAAGTATCGATGGGTATAGCAGTTGATCTATCAGCCATTTGCAAAGATATTTCAGTGGGTGCCAACTTATTCAAATCATGTCTTTGATACAAAGAGAAAGGCATAACACTAACACCGTCTCCTAGATCACATAAAGCAGTTTTAACATAGTTTGTTTTAATGGAGCATGGTATAGTTGGTATTCCTGGGTCTCCTAGTTTCTTTGGTATTCCACCTTTAAATGAATAATTTTCAAGCATGGTGGAAATTTCAGCTTCAAGTATCTTTCTTTTATTTGTGACAATATCTTTCACATACTTAGCATAAGGAGACATTTTCAGAATATCACTCAAACGAAGGCACAAAAAGACAGGTCTAAGCATTTCAACAAAGCACTCAAATTCTTCTGCATCCTTATTATTTGAAGATTTAGGAGGAAAAGGCATGGGTTTCTAAACCCATAGTTCTCTTTCTTTACCATGTTTCCTAGCAATTAAGTCTCTCTTATCATATCTTTTAGTCTTTGGTTGTGGGTTATCAAGATCAACAACAGGTTCTATTTCCACATAATTATCATCATTAGTTTGAGCATCTATATGAACATCAGTATCATCATTATTACTAGGTTCATGTTCATCACCAGATTGTGTTTCAACATCAGAAATAAAATATAATTTGGATTCTCAGGTGTGTCTACAGTAGGTTCACTAGACACATGCAAAGTACTATCACCTTTTGTTTTCTTTTTACTACTAGAAGGACTAGGTGCATCAGTATTAATTCTTTGAGAGTCTTGTTAAATTCTCTTAGGGTGGCCTTCAGGGTACAAGGGTTCCTGAGTCATTCTACCACCCCTAGTCATAACTCTAACAGCATGACCATTCATCTTATTGCTCATCTCATTAAGCAAATCTTTGTGTGACTTGATGACTTGTAATACTTGGGTTTTTATCATAGATGCATGTTTACTCACACCTCTAACATCATTAATAGTTCCAAACATAAATTCACACAAGCGTTCAATTGTATAAACATTTTGTTTCAATTGTCTGCTGACATATGCATTAAAGATTTCTTGTTTAACAATAAAGTTATTTAATTCATCCAAGCATTGAGTAGCACATTTAGTATAAGGAATATCACCTTCATCAAATCTATAGAGAGAATTTACCGGCACTACTTGTGTTGGGGTATCGAGGCCATGTAATTCTTCAATAGGTGGTAAGTTCTTGACATCTCCAGCTTTAATACCTTTTTCTTTCATAGATTTCTTTGCCTCTTGCATATGTTCAGGACTGACAAATAGAATGCCTCTCTTTTTTGGAGTTGGCTTGGGTGGTGGTTCAGGAAGAGTACAATCATTATCATTACTCAATATATTATTCAATAGTTCCTTAGCTTGTTCAACAATTCGTTCCCTAAAAACACAACCAACACAACTATCTAGGTGGTCCCTAGAAGAATCAGTTAGTCCATTATAAAAGATATCAAGTATTTCATTTTTCTTGAGAGGATGATCAGGCAAAGCATTAAGTAATTGGAGAAGCCTCCCCCAAGCTTGAGGGAGATTCTCCTCTTCAATTTGTACAAAGTTAAATATTTCTTGTAAAGTAGCTTGTTTCTTATGGGCAGGAAAATATTTTCAGAGAAGTAATATATCATATCCTGGAGACTACGCACACAACCAAGAGCAAGAGAATTAAACCATATCTTAGCATCACCATTTAGCGAGAAAGGAAACAATTTAAATATATAGTAGTTGCGATTTTTTTCCTCATGAGAAAATAGGGTGGCTATATAATTCAGTTTAGTAAGATGTGACACAACAGTTTTAATTTCATAACCATGGAAAGGATCAGATTCAACCAAAGTAATTAACTCATGATTGACAGAGAATTCATAATCCTTATCAGTAACAAATATGGATCAAGTAGCAAACTTAGGATCATATTTCATTCTAGCATTCAAAGATTTTTCTTTCAACTTGCATAGTAATTTCTTAAGATCATCTTAATCCTTACAAGCAAGAAAGTCGCTAGCTACTTCTCTATCCATAACATAACCCTCGGGTATCTCAGGAAATTCATATCTAGGAGAGCTAGGTCTAATAGGTGTTACATAATTTTCAGTTTCAATAATTTCATCAGTTTCAACACTCTCAATTTCTTTAGCTCTAGCAAGTTGTTCATCAAGAAATTCACCTAGTGGCACAGTCTTATCAATCAAAGTACTAGCATCATTCATAGCAGAAGTAGCATCATCAATTACTTGCGACATATCAGGATTAATAGAAGGTGGTGGTGTTGCAAGTTTACTCAAAATAGAAGGTGAATTAAGTATAGAGCTAGACGATAGTTCCTTACCTCCCCTCGTCTTAGAGGGAACGATCTTGGTTCTGGTATCTTTCAAATTCCTCATAGTGATCAACAGATATAAATCCCAAGTGACTCAGCAAACAGAGTTATGCCCCCCGACAGCGGCTCCAGAAAAAAGGTCTTAATAACCAACAAGTATAGGGGATCGCAACAGTTTTTGAAGGTAGAGTATTCAACCCAAATTTATTGATTCGACACAAGGGGAGGCAAAGAATATTCGTGATATTAGTAGTTGAATTGTCAATTCAACCACACCTGGAAGACTTAATATCTGCAGCAAGGTGATCAGTAGCAAAGTAGTATGGAAATTTGATAGTAACAGTAACAGTAGTAGCAGAAACGGAATCTGTTTTGTAGTGATCGTAATAGAATCAACAATGAAAGTAACTTAGCAAAGATCAATATATGAAAAAGCGTAGGCATTGGACCATCGATGGATAATTGTGTAGGATAATATTCATCATGTAGCAGTTATAACCTAGGGCGACATAGAACTAGCTCCAATTCATCAATGTAATGTAGGCATATATTCCGTATATAGTCATACATGCTTATGGAAAAGAACTTGCATGACATCTTTTGTCCTACCCTCCCGTGGCAGCGGGGTCCATAAGGAAACTAAGGGATATTAAGGCCTCCTTTTAATAGAGAACCAGGACAAAGCATTAGCACTTAGTGAATACATGAACTCCTCAAACTACGGCAATCACCGGAAAGAATCCCAATTAGTGTCACCTTGGGGTATGCGGATCATAACTCGTAATAGGTGCATATAACTTGCAAGATAGGATCAAGAACACACATATATCCATGTAAAGATAATAGGTTTAGATCTGAAATCATGACACTCGGGCCCTAGTGATAAGCATTAAGCATAGCGAAGTCATAGCAACATCAATCTCAGAACATAATGGATACTAGGGGTCAAGCCCTAACAAAACTAACTCGATTACATGATAAATCTCATCCAACCCATCACTATCCAGCAGCCTATGAAGTAATTACTCACTCCCAGCGGTGAGCATCATGAAATTGGCAGTGAAGGAAGGTTCATGATAACGACGGCGATGGATTCCACCCTCCGAAGCCCCAAACGGACTCCAGATCAGCCCTCTCGATGAAGAACAAGAGGTGGCGGTGGCTCCGTATCATAAAATGTGATGAATCCTTCTCTCCAAGTTTTTCCTTAGCGAATAGGTATATAAGGAGTTGGAGTTAGGGTTGTCGGAGGTCCAGGGGCCCTACAGGCTCGCAGGGCGCGCCCTGGGGGGTAGGCGCGCCCCTAAGCTTGTGGCTCCTGGGTGGCCCCCCGCTGGTATATTCTTCCGCTAGTATTTTTTATATATTTCACAAAAATTTCCCGTAAATTTTTAGGTCAATCCGAGAACTTTGATTTCTGCACAAAAACGACACCTTGACAATTCTGCTGAAAACATCATTAGTCCAGGTTAGTTCCATTCAAATCATGCAAATTAGAGTCCAAAAGAAGAGAAAAAGTGTTTGTAAAAGTAGATACGACGGAGTCGTATCACAACCCGATCACGCCTCCTATCTTCATAGTGATCTCTCGAGGAAGATGTGGCTTCATGCCTTCCAGAGCCGATTGGGCTGTGAGCCGACTGAACAGTCTCCGCTCGGACCGATGCGTTATGGATGTGATCCCTGGACTAGGACACCGCCACATTCTACGACAGCTCCGTCTTCAGGAGCTTTTGAATCTGTCGAATCCCTTCCCCAGCGGTGGAGCTGGAGGGTTGTATGGAATCGGCGATCCGAGTAGCGGCCGTCAAATTTTGCAGCGGTGTACTGAGGACCTAATACTTCTGAGCTTGGTCACTCGGGAAAAGCGGGCTCTTGTGCTGACTAGAACTGGGCTGGCGGCGCACACGATCATCTAGCTCCTTCTGAAGCCGTTCGAGGCGGTCACGCTCGGCAAGAGTGGCCAGGCGTGTTGACTCCATGGCCAGGGCCTCAGGAGTCGTCCTAATGATGGGGGTGTTCAAGAATCGCTCGTTCCGACGGCGAAGATCCTCACGCTTATATATGTCTCCATCATATCTACTTTTCCAAACTCTTTGGCCCTTGTTTTCTACTCTAATTTGCATGATTTGAATGGAACTAACCTGGACTGACGTTGTTTTCAGCAGAATTGCCATGGTGTTATTTTTGTGTAGAAATAGAAGTTCTCGGATTGACCTAAAAATTTACGGAGAATTTTTGTGGAATATATAAGAAATACTGTTGGAAAAGGTTACCAGAGGGGGGCCACCAAGAGGACCCGAGCCCTTGGGGGCGCCTACCCCCCCCCCCCAGGGAGCGCTTCCCAGGCTTGTGGGCCCCCTGAAGTTCCGACAACCCTAACTCCAACTCTATAAGTACCTATTCACGGAGAAAAAAATCAAAGAGAAGGATTCATCGTGTTTTATGGTATGGAGCTGCCGCCACCTCCTGTTCTTTATTGGGAGGACTGATCTGGAGTCCGTTCAGGGCTCCGGAGGGTGGAATCCATCGCGATAGTCATCATCAACCTTCCTCCATCAGCAATTTCATGATGATCACTGCCGGGAGTGAGTAATTCCGTCGTAGGCTTGCTGGATGGTGATAGGTTGGATGAGATTTATCATGTAATCAAGTTAGTTTTGTTAGGGTTTGACCCCTAGTATCCACTATGTTCGGAGATTGATGTTGCTATGACTTTGCTAGCTTAATGCTTGTCACTAGGGCCCGAGTGCCATGATTTTAGATCTGAACCTATTATCTTTTCATGGATATATGTGTGTTCTTGATACTATCTTGCAAGTTGTATACACCTATTATGAGTTAAAATCCACATACCCCAAGGTAACAATAACTGGGATTCTTTCCGGTGATTACCGTAGTTTGAGGAGTTCATGTATTCACTAAGTGCTAATGCTTTGTTCCCGTTCTCTATTAAAAGGAGGCCTTAATATCCCTTAGTTTCCATTAGGACCCCGCTGCCACACAAGGGTAGGACAAAATATGTCATGCAAGTTCTTTTCCATAAGCACGTATGACTATATATGGAATACATGCCTACATTGTATTAATGAATTGGAGCTAGTTTGTGTTGTCCTAGGTTATGACTGCTACATGATGAATACCATCCAACACAATTATCATTGCTGATCCAATGCCTACGAGCTTTTCCCATATTTATAATTAAGTTGCTTCTTTACGTTGCTGAGTGTCCTGGTGTCCCCATGGTCCCATGCCCTTAAACCAATTCTTTGGCTGATGTTGATCTATTGTATCTGGTAAACAAGCAATGCCGGCATTAAAGTAATCCCATATTTGACGAATGTCATTGTTGATTGTAATGCTTCCAGTAACATGAAGCATTGCTGATGTTTTAAAATTTCTATTGTCCTTGCGTGATTCCCATGAACATGATCAAGATGCTTCTTTTCATTTCGTGTATGTTTCGTATCTTGTTATTGACTAGCAACTGTTTTCTTTCTATCTTTTTGTGCAGATAGGGATATCCATTTCACCTTGTTGCTATTGTGACCTTTTGGTGAACTGCACAAATCACTTTTGTTAGGAATGAGTGTCTTGCGCAATTCAACTAAAATGTCACTTGGGCAACATCTCTCAATTTTGGTGGAACTGCACAAAATGGTGATTGGAGTTTCAAAAATCTCCGTCAAATTCTGTTGGTAATCTCGTGCAACATTTTATTAGCCTTTGCAAGATGAGCTATCACTGTCACCACAATGGCACTTTATTTTAGTGGAACTGCACAAAAGGATAAGAAAATTATAGTTGCACCTTACATGAGTCGAACAGCCAACCTTAATGTTGCTCAATTTTAGTGCAACTACTAAAGAAGAACCAACCAGCTCACAAGAGCAAGTACTTCTTGCTAGCTGAATGATGCAATATTTGCTTCATTTCAGGTGAACTGTAGAAAAAGTCGCATGAATTGAATCATCGAGTGGAGCTGCAGGTTGACTTTCACTAGTGCCACCATTATAGTAATCATGCTCTTTATTATCTGTGTTGTGCAAACACGAATATTCAACTACAGATGTTGTGATGGTCAAGAGCATTCGCCAAGTTCTTGGGTTGTATGACACGGCTAGCCAAGATGGATTTAATCCCAATATTCACTTTATCAAAAGGCTCTAATGGGTTGGTTATGAATCTTGCAAGCTGGGAATCAATGAGATGTGTAGGTACCTTTGTTGTACTTATTATTTGAATGTTATTTGTTGGTTCTGAATCTTGCAAGCTAGGAATCAATGAGATGTGTAGGCATCTTTGTTGTACTTATTATTTGAATCTTATTTGTTGGTTCTGAATCTTGCAAGCTGGGAATCAATTAATGCGATGTGTGGGCATCTTTGTTGTACTTATTATTTGAATCTTATTTGTTGGTTCTGAATCTTGCAAGCTAGGAATCAATGAGATGTGTAGGCATCTTTGTCGTACTTATTATTTGAATCTTATTTGTTGGTTCTCAATCTTGCAAGCTAGGAAACACGGCATGATGATGCACTGGACAGCAACCATAACAAACAGTTCAAACTTGGTAGTATTATCTGTGTGAAAGGGCGACAAATATGTTGATCGTGTGCGTCCTGAGAATAATAATTCTAATTGTTGTGCATGTTGATCATGTGGCACTGATAGAACGAGCCAATGCATTGCTTGTTTTAAGAATAAATTTTCATTAAAGCTAATTAAATTTAAGTAAAGTGACCACTAACACTTGTTCTTACAGTACCAATACAGACCCGCTCGTGACCCGACGTGTGGCCGGAATAGGTTTCTTAATGGAGGTCTTTGAATGCATTGAGGGTGCATGTTCTGCTAGGCGTGCAGCGGGTGAGGGAGGGGTAGTAACTATTGTCGCCTATACACACTCTGTTTACTATTGAATGCAGTTCCCCAAGAGATGAAAACAAACTGCTGCCGCCGCCTACCCACTTGTTCACTTGAAGAGACTCCAATGGCGATCCGAGGGGTGAGCCTGCTCGATATGGACTTCAGCAAGGACTTCACCTTTGAGTTCACCGTTCAGTCCCATGGATGCACCAAGTTGAATGTGATGTACACCAATGATCTAAACTCGGTGAAGCTCTGCCTCGCCGAGTTCAAGCAGTACATATAGGACGAGAAAGCAGAAGCACAAGGTCGCAGAACTAGACCTTGTGCCCATCCATTCGTCTCCTGACAGGGACTAGCGGCTCGCCATCGCCCAATTATGCGTGTGGGACGAGGTTCTCGTCTACCACTATTGTAGGGCCATCAGAGGTTCTGGGACATTCGCTCGTTTCATCGGCAGCGCCGACTGCACCTTTGCTACACTTGAGAAGGAAGAACGCGACGATTCGGCCATCTGGTGCAACAAGCTTGTCCACATCCAGAAGCAATACAAGATCATCGGCAACGAGCAGAAGAAGGACTCCGTGGTTGACCTCGCCGAGACCACCATCAACCCCTGCGAAGCTAACATTGTAATGCCCCAAGACCGGAGCTTCAGATGCCTTCCAAGGTTTCCGGGTTTCATCGTGTGATTTGTTTGGTTCATCATTTTCATCTTTGCATCATGTGCATTGCATCATGTCATTTCTTTTCTTAACTCAACTAAATAAATTGCATGGATCTTCGGTCCATTTAAATCGAGGGATATTCACTATGGTGATTACTCTTTAAAACATATTCTCCCAATATTTTAGGGAGCTATATAAATTATATTCCAATAATTTGGAATCACCCATAACACACGTGCAGATAATCCCATGTCTTTCTGCTTCGAGTTGATCTCCAAACCTTGCCGAAAATTCTTTCTTCTTTTTTTGAGGCTCCTCCAAAATTCTCAACATTTTTGGACCATCCCAAACCTCACTTCCTATTCAAATCATTTGAATTAATTTCAAATGAGTTTGAATTCAACTTGAACCGCGTGCCCACTTCTATTTTGCAGGATCAAGGTCATTTTTGCAAGTCCAGGGAAATTATCCCTATACGCAAAATCCTTCCCTAACCCTCTCCTTCTTTTCCCTCTCTCGATTTTCTTTCCTGCCAAAGAATATAAGAGAAGAGAGAGAGAGAGAGAGAGAGAGAGAGAGAGAAGCCCGGCCTAGGCCGGCCTGATAGGCCCATCTTGTGGCCCATCTTACCTACCTAACCCTAAACCTCTCCCTGTCCCGACCCCCATCTCCTCACGATCCCCCACTCCCTCTCGATCCCCAGCGCCGCCTCCTCTCGGTCCCCACTCCTCTTCTCTTCCACCTCGACTCAGAAGAGGAGCCTCGCGCCCGTTTCCCCAGCGCCGCCGGCGACAACCAAGCCTCCCCTCCCGGCGCACCTCTTCTCCTTCCTCCGCCTAGTACCTGCGGAACCCCGCGCCCCTGGCATCCCCACGCTCGTCGCCTCCCCTTCGCTCAAGCCCTGCATCCCTGCCGAGGCGAGCACCGAGTTCCATCGCAAGCCACCGCCCGGACCAGGCCGGATCCCGTCGGCCTCCTCGCCGTCGTCGCGCCCACAGGGCCACCAGCATGAACTGCGCCTCCTCCATGGCCTCCCTCCTTGCTGCCATGGACGCGAGGGTCGAGCTCGCCGCCCGCCGCGTCGCCAAGGCTGCCGGGCACTGCAGCCTGCCGGCCTGCCCCTTGCTTCGTCATCTATAGCCACCTTGCTGTGGCCTCTCCGAGCTCTGCCCGCGTCGACGCCTCAGGCCTCCATCGATCCACCCGTCCATCCATGCCCGGAGCAGCGCCGCCCTCGCTGGAGCAAGCGCCAAGGTTTCCTCCACCGACCGGTCCGCCTCAGCGCCTCCTCCCGCTCGCGCCTCCTCCTGCCTCGTCCTCGTTCCCGCACTGCTGGTAGCCGGAAACCAGCAGGAGAAGCCCCGCCTCCGCTCGAGGACCTGTGCCATTCACTGCTGCCTGCTCCATTTTCCCTACGCACCTCCTGGTCCCATGCTGCACAGCCAAGTTGTCATCGGTGGCCTTGTCAATCACCACCCAGGCTGCTATCTTGAACAGTTCCTCCACGGCTTCTAGTCTATACGTGGAGTTCCATCAGTTGCTAGAGCACCACGGATCTGCAAGTAGCTCTACGCACGGATACGCCAAGACCTGGACGGGCTAGTACCATGACGTCCGTCGATCGTCAAGTACCATTTGGATGCGCCAAGTTCCACGACGCTGTATAAGTTTCTTCCTGAACATGTACGACAACAACGTGAACGAGTTCCACGACGGCCCAAGTACCGCGAGAACGTTTGTGCCCCTACCATTGTCGCGAATCCGACAAGACCAAGTGTACGACTACGCCCAGCGATGCAACAAGTTCCTCTTCGAAACAACCAAGTACCACTACGTCGACCCTCGAAGACCCGTGTAACGCAAACGTCAAGTTCAACTACCGTCGCGTGAACTGCTACTTCCCACGACGACCCCGTGAACAACTACTTCCCCTTCGACACGTGTACCCCTACCTCCGAACTCAATTCGTTCTATTAATGCACGCTTCGAAGGTATAACCCCGAGACGACCGTCCGTGAACAAATGCTTGTGTTGTATGAGATGCATGTTTGGATGTTGTATCCTCCCGCGAACGCTACTTGTTTTCTCGGCTTGGCACCGTCGTCGACATGTGGGAACCCGGTTACCGGGATCACCCCACCTTCTATCGCATGTCACGCTTCCGTCACTTTTCCTTTTGTACCGGTATCTCCGTGAGCTACCGGAACCGATATGGTGCCGTGACATCATTTTCGGATTCATCGCCGTGGCACCCTTTCTTTCCACCACGGTGACAAATGCTTCATAATGTTCTTATCAACATTTTCATAAAAATCGCATAAACTTGTCCATGTCATCCACATCATGATAACAACAATTAAAATGTTTAAATTGTTGTTGCAATAAATTACTAAGGCATATGGGGATTTACGAGATTTGTTGTTTGTTATATCCGGCCCCATTTAAATTGGTTAGATGGTATAGTTTTTGTTATGCTTCACCTCTTGCCATGTTAATCAACATTTAATATTGTTGAGTACCTAAACGAGAGAGAACTAAATAATTGACGTGGTGTTCCGTCAATATGCAACCCGTTGCATATTGAGCTCCACTTAATTTGTAGTATTGTTTGTTGCACTTTGCCATGCCATGTATCATTAAACCGGACATGCATCATACTTGATTGTGCATCATACCATGTTTATGTGGTGGTTGTTTACTATGTTGTTTGCTTCTTTCCGGTGTTGCTTCTTCGGTTTAGTTCCGATAACGTCGCGTTTGTGAGGATCCGTTCGACTTCGTCCATTTGTCTTCTTCATGGACTTGTTCTTCTTCCTTGCGAGATCTCAGGCAAGATGACCATACCCTCGAAATCACTTCTATCTTTGCTTGCTAGTTGCTCGCTCTTTTGCTATGCCTATGCTGCGATACCTACCACTTGCTTATCATGCCTCCCATATTGTTGAACCAATCCTCTAACCCACCTTGTCCTAGCAAACCGTTGTTTGGCTATGTTACCGCTTTGCTCAGCCCCTCTTATAGCGTTGTTACTTGCAGGTGAAGATTGGAGCTTGTTTCTTGTTGGAACATGGATATTTTGTCGGGATATCACAATATCTCTTATTTAATTAATGCATCTATATACTTGGTAAAGGGTGGAAGGCTCGGCCTTATGCCTAGTGTTTTGTGCCACTCTTGCCGCCCTAGTTTCCGTCATATCAGTGTTATGTTCCCGGATTTTGCGTTCCTTACGCAGTTGGGTTATAATGGGAACCCCTTAACAGTTCGCCTTGAATAAAACTCCTCCAGCAAGGCCCAACCTTGGTTTTACCATTCGCCACCTAGCCTTTTTCCCTTGGGAGTCACGCATCCCGAGGGTCATATTTATTTTAACCCCCCCCCCGGGCCAGTGCTTGTCTAAGTGTTGGTCCAAACTAGAGCCCCTTGCAGCACCACCTCGGGGAAACTCGAGGGCTGGTTTTAGTTGTACGGATTGCTTATCCGGTGTTGCCCTGAGAATGAGATATGTGCAGCTCCTATCGGGATGTCGGTGCATCAGGTGGTCTTGCTGGACTTGTTTTACCATTGTCGAGGATGTCTTGTAACCGGGATTCCGAGCCTGATCGGGTCTTCCCGCTAGAAGGAATATCCTTCGTTGACCATGAGAGCTTGTGATGGGCTAAGTTGGGACACCCATGCAGGGATTTGAACTTTCGAAAGCCGTGCCCGCGGTTATGGGTAGATGGGAGTTTGTTAATGTCCGGTTGTAGAAAACCTGAAGTTGACCTTAACTAAAATACATCAACCGTGTGTGTTATCGTGATGGTCTCTTTTCGGCGGAGTCCGGGAAGTGAACACGGTGTTGGAGTTATGCTTGACGCAGGTTGTTCTAGGATCACTTCTTGATCATAGTTTCTCGACCGTGCCTTTGCCTTCTCTTCTCGCTCTCATTTGCGTATGTTAGCCACCATATATGCTAGTCGCTTGCTGCAGCTCCACATCATACCTTTACCTTACCCATAAGCTTAAATAGTCTTGATCGCGAGGGTGCGAGATTGTTGAGTCCACGTGACTCACAGATACTTCCAAAACCAGTTTGCAGGTGCCGATGTTACCGAGCAGGTGACGCAAACAAGCTCAAGGAGGAGCTCGATGAAGATCTTGTCCTTTGTGTTGTTTCGTTCTAGTTGATCAGTAGTGGAGCCCAGTCGGGACGATCGGGGATCTGTGTAGCATTTGGGGTAGTCTTCTTTTATTTTTGTTCCGTAGTCGGACCTTGAGTGTATTTGGATGATGTAATGCTTTATTCATGTAATTGTGTGAAGTGGCAAGTGTAAGCCAACTATGTATCTTTTCGGTTATTGTATTACATGGGTTGTTTGCGAAGATTACCTCACTTGTGACATTGCTTTCAATGCGGTTATGCCTCTAAGTCGTGCTTTGACACGTGGGAGATATAGCCGCATCGAGGGCGTTACAAGTTGGTAATCAGAGCCTTCCCCGACCTTAGGAGCCCCCTGCTTGATCGAATCGCTGGCATTATTGAGTCTGGAAATGTTTTGAGTCATTTAGGAATTATATATATCGGAGAGTTAGGACTTCTTTTTACTCCTCAGTCCCTTCATCGCTCTGGTGAGGCATCCTGACGTAGAGTTTTGACTCTTCTCTTCTCAAATTTCACTAAAAAAATTTAGGATCACGCGGGTATCTTGGAATCGTTCTGATGGTTTTGTGACGAGAACATTGTTCTTGGTGCCTCCTGTCATTTAGGGGTTGTGGCAGTGTCCCGGGGAGTTGAGCTCCGAGGTGTTGTCATCACAATTTTATCGTTGCAGTTTTGGAATACCTGAGATTAGTTTCGTCGACATCGAAAATCTCTTTTATGCAGTTGTTGGTGAGATAACCTCGACGCCACCCAGTACTGGGGCGGGAGTTCGGGAGTATTGCCATAACTCGTATAATGGATGCTTTTCGAAGGTTGAGGTAAACAATTTCCGAAGGTTTCTTGGTTATGTGTTGAAGGATGGATACAGCTGGATGTAGGATTTGCTAGTTTTGGGTGAGATATTATGCTTCCCTTGTATCCCCAACACCTGATTGCATAACCGGAAAGTTTCGGGAGTTTATAAGTGGGAATTCAAGTAGCTCTTAGGATATCTTTCCGACAGATGTATGATATGAAATTGTGGTTCGATGTCTAGTGGTCCGCCTATCCATGGTTGGTTTTATAGTGGTCTTGTTGTGTCTTAAAGAGTCCTTGGCTATGCCGACTCGAGGACGCTTCGTATGTCATGTGCACTGCCTTGTACATGATGGTGTTGTACGATCGAGCCCGTGTAGGCCCCACCACGAAAACTTCGGACGAAATCTCTATCATATGTTTGTTCTGGCTTATTCTGCAAGCCAATCCTTTGTTTTGTTTTTGAGCTATGGTATTCGAGTTGCCTGTCTTCTTCAAAACCGAAACGGATAGGTTGTCTTAAAGATCATTTCTATAGCGAGAAGGAGGAACTTTCTTACTAAGGCAAGCTCTCTTTTTACAATAAAACGCGAACCGCGCGGAGCCCACCGTTTTTCGTTTTCTGCCGCCATTGGGTGGCCGCAGGGGAAACAGTTGATTCCATACCTTTTCCTAAGCGGTGTTCTCATATTCCTATGTGAATACCAATCCTTCATGATAATCGATATTGTCATGTCAATCCTCTTCTCAACCGGTGTGTTTCTCTTCAAGTGGATCCGATCACTTCAACATTGTCAAGATCAATTATCAGTTCCTCTCAACGATGTTTGTTTCACTCGTTCCAAGCTGCCTTTGTTTTTCCCACCCGCCCACCCCTTTTTCCTCAAGGACTCAGATATCTTAATCAAGTATCCTTTTATTCTTGTGAAGTCTCTCCATTCCTTTTCCGTCAATGTTCTTATCCGGTGATTCTCATGAAGATTCTAACGGAGCTTCAAGTTCATCATTCTTCGTTCTTTTTCTCCTCCGGTGGATTCAATTCAAGCTTTTGGTGTTTCTTTACCCTTTTCCTCATTTCAAGGTTTTCTCACGCCGGTGCAATTCTTAATCGTTCACCTCTCGCTATTCTATTATCCCGGAGTTCTCAAAATATCTCAGAAGGCTCGTATTTTCATTCAAGATCAGTTCAACCTATTTCGACGATGTTATCTCATTCAAGTCATTCAATTCAACCGGCGCAATCTATCTTTTAAATCATTCAACGGTGTTTCTTTTGAGTGGGCCCTAACCCACAGGTCTTTTCCCAGGATCTTACCTGACTCTTCTTATTTTCCCGGAGCTATCCTCAAATTTCTTTTTGAAGTTTGACGTAAGAATGAGTCAAATGTCTTTCTCCAAGATCTTTCAAATTCTTTTCATCGTTGTCTCAACTTTTCCATTCTTCATTCAGGTGTGCCTCAATAATTCTTGGTGGTGCTTCTCGTTTTCATTCTCATCATCTGAAGACCAAAGAAGTTTTTTCTGTCAATCTTGTTCTTTTCTCTTCAAGATTCATGGTTCTAGTTCGAGGCCATCCTCTCATAATTGTTTTCATTGTGAAAATTCTTTTTACCTATCCGGAGCAATTCAAGATTCTTCTCAGTTTGTTATCCGGAGTCCATCAATTCTGGATTATTCCTGTTAGCTTCCAGTTATCATTCTCAAATCTTACCGGTGCATCATTCAAATATTCTCTAATCAATTCTTGATCTCTTTGTTCTCATGTATCTAAATCCTAGCAAACATTTTCGTTCACTTGCTAATTCTTCCCAGTGTTTCTTTATCTTTTATTCATTCATTTTAATTCTTACAGTGGTTCGTGCAAGATTCCTCTTCTTTCGTTATCTTATCAATTCATTCATTGTTTCGATTCCACCGGTGTTTCATTGAAGGCATTCTCAAGTTGGCGCGATATCTATCTTAATCTTTTCTATGAGAATAAGTAATATGCCAAATTTGTTGATTGTCATAAATTTAAATTGGTGATGGATACACATAACGTAATTCTTATTCTTGCTTCATCAGGTGTTTAATTCCCTATTCCGGAGGCTCATCAAATTCTTGTTTCCATTTGTTCATCTTTCTTTTCCGGAGTTCCAAGTTTTCTCTTTATCTCGTCGCAAAGCTTCATCTAATCATTGCAAGGCTTCAACCTTACTGTCGGTGTCAAAACCGGCGGATCTCGGGTAGGGGGTCCTGAACTGTGCGTCTAGGTCGGATGGTAACAGGAGGCAGGGGACACGATGTTTTACCCAGGTTCGGGCCCTCTCGATGGAGGTAAAACCCTACGTCCTGCTTGGTTAATATTGATGATATGGGTAGTACAAGAGTAGATCTACCACGAGATTAGAGAGGCTAAACCCTAAAAGCTAGCCTATGGTATGATTGTTGTTCGTCCTATGGACTAAAACCCACCAGTTTATATAGACACCGGAGAGGGCTAGGGTTACACAGAGTCGGTTACAATGGTAGGAGATCTACATATTCGTATCGCCAAGCTTGCCTTCCACGCCAAGGAAAGTCCCTTCCGGACACGGGACGAAGTCTTCAATCTTGTATCTTCATAGTCCAGGAGTCCGGCCGAAGGTATAGTCCGGCCATCCGGACACCCCCTAATCCAGGACTCCCTCAGTAGCCCCTAAACCAGGCTTCAATGATGACGAGTACGGCGCGCAGATTGTCTTCGGCATTGCAAAGCGGGTTCCTCCTCCAAGTACTTCATAGAAGATTTTGAACACAAAGGTAGTGTCCGGCTCTACAAAATAAGTTTCCACATATTGCCATAGAGAGAATAATATTTACACAAATCTAATCTGTTGACGTATTCCATAGCATGACATCACACCACGGCCAAGTCTTTATTTGAATCGTTTGATTGTTCTACCTCAGCGCGTTTAGCGAGGCGGATTCCTTGGCACGTCTTGTTAAAGCAGAGATCGTGTCCCCTTATTCTGGGATTCTCATCAATACGGGCGTGGGTAACCCAACCGCGCCATTGACTACGGCGCTTGGGAGATAAGCGAGTTTTACCAGGCTGGTGGGGGCGCATAGTCGCGTCCGCCCATATAAGGGGATAAGGATCCACCTTTTCATCCACGCCTTCTTCCACCTTTGCCTATCCATTTCCGCGCACTCGAGCTCCAGCACCCAAGTCTGCACACCCCACCTCAACCTTCTCCAGCCATGTCCGGAGCGGGAGGCAAGTGGATGGTCTCCTCCGTCACGGAGGGACACATCAAAAAACTGAGGAAGGTCGGATACTTGTCTAACAACATTGCGCACCGGCTTCCCGAAGAGGGGCAGCTCATCCCCACCCCTAGGCCCCATGAGAGGGTGGTGTTCCTCCCCCATTTCCTCTGCGGATTGGGCTTCCCTCTCCACCCATTTGTCCGGGGGCTCATGTTCTACTATGTCCTGGATTTCCACGATCTGGCCCCGAACTTTGTCCTCAATATCTCGGCGTTTATCGTCGTGTGCAAGGCTTTCTTCTGCATCCACCCCCATTTCAGCCTATAACTCAAGACTTTCAATGTCAAGCCGAAGGTGGTGCGCGACACTCAGGCGGAGTGCGGAGGCGCCATGGTGGGCAAGATGCCCAACGTCCTATGGCCCGAGGGCTCCTTCGTGGAGTCCCTAAAGGGGTGGCAATCGGGATGGTTTTACATCACCGAGCCGCGCGACCCTAAATGGGTCGCAGCCCCCGAGTTTCGATCCGGACCCCCTACGCGACTCACCTCCTGGAAAGAGACGAGCCTGTCGTGGGGTAAAGAAGGAGAGCTGACCGGACTCCAAACATGCGTCCAAACCCTGGTGGACAAGAAGCTCAAACTTGTCAACGTAGTCCAGGTTATGCTCATCCGCCGGATCCTCCCATGTCAACAATGGGCTTTCAACCTGTGGGAGTTTGACCCAACGTAGCATCGAACTCTAAGCAGGCTCTTCGACACAACGTATGAAGATGCCTGGAAGGTGCTTCTCAAGGGCGCTGAGGCCCCCGCATCCGCTACCGAGGATCGTGGATTCAGCACGCAGCGTCGCGCTCATGCGGTAAGCTGTTTTTACCTGTTACAGGGTATTAGTTTTTTATAGTTTGACTCCATGCGGGATCTTAAGCTCCCTTACCTTTGACGGGATTGGCAGGAGACGTCCGGACAGATCAACTGTCCGGCTCCTTTGCCCGAAGGCCCAGCGGACGCTCGCTTGGCGAAGCTGCTGGTTCTGGCACCCTATGTGGTGCCAGAGAAGAAGGCCAAGAAGAAGGCCACGGGGACTCGGAAGAGTGCCCGGCGCCTGGGGGTGTCGGATTCATCATCCGACGACTCCAAGACACACTCCTCCTGTGAAGACGAGGAGGAGGAAGAAGAGACCTCTCCCCCTCCAGCGGGGGGAGAGAAGAAAAGGAAGGCCGCCCCAACTAGGGAGGCCGAAGGGTCCAAGAAGGGGAAAACCCTTCCTCCGGACGGCTCCACCAACGCCGATGACGGCGAAGAGGAGTGGCCGCACAGGGCCAAGCCCCTGGCGAGATCGTAAGTGTCCGGATGCCAGAGTGATTCATAGTATTCTTCCATTGCACAACTTTTCCTTATGTCGAACATGTTTATGCAGTCCACCCAAAGACCGGCTCGACGTGTCGTCGAGCGGTTCCCTGGATTCGTTGGATGTGAATTCGCTTCCGACGGCTACCTCCCCCCATCCTACGGACGACCACGAGGTGCTGTCCCAACAGGTTCCAAGCCAGGAGGAGGTGGTCCTGGAGGCGCCGCAAGGCGACCTCCCGGACTCCAGGCACAAAGGGGATAAAACCCCCAAGGACTCCGAGTCCGGCCTTGAGCCGGACACCGCGCCAGAACCTTCAATGGTTCTGGACTCCAGTAGGCGGCCTCCTTCCAAGAGGAGCGAGCCTACCAAGCCGGTGACCTCCGTCCAACCGGAGGCACCGGACAATTTGCTGGAGACGCTTAACGGCGCCTCCATCGACGAGGAGCACCGCACTATTATGAGTGCGGTGATCCAGAAGGTTCAGTCCGCCAAGAGCGGACTGACTGAAGCCTGTGCCAGCCTTCTAACAGGCTTTGAGGTAGGTAAAGAATATGTAAAAATATTACCGCATAGACAGTAGCCCCTGATGCTCTGTTTGGCGTTCGGAAAGAAAAGCCGAATAGAGGATCTAATAACATTCGCAGGAGTCTAACATAATCAAGTCAATATGCGTATGCAGGCTTCGCTGCTGGCCTCCGTCGCACTGACTGCGGAGGTGGATACACTGAAGCAAAACCTCGCGCTGTCCGAGAACGAGCTCGGCCATGCCAAGAGGCAACTCGAGGAGAAGGAAGGTAAGTAATACCTTGCGCAATTATATAGAGAAGATGTGGATGCAAAAAATGACAGGATCAACGTGCTATTATAGGGGCCACGACCGAGGTGGCAACCCTTAAGCAAGCGCTGTCCGAGGCCGAAAATAGGGCGGTCGAGGAGCGCACGGAGAGAGAGAAGCAGGAGGCGTGGGTGGAGGAGGTGCAGAAAGAGCTCCGGGCTCTCATGAAAAAACATGAGAGTTTGGAGCTTGACTCAAAGACGCAAGCGTCCGAGCTTGCGGCAGCCCTCAAAAGCGCGAAGTCTACAAAGGCCGAAGCCCTGAAAGCCCTCAAAGAAATTGACGTGATGAAGAAGATAGCGGTGGGTAAGGCATTCATTATGCAAAGCAAGCACGTGAAAGTGAATTACTTATTACTTAACCGAGTCCGGAGCTCTCCAGGAGCGTTCGTAGATTTGCCCTGTAGTGCATCGGATGCCGCCGCCTACTACCGAGCCGAAGAGGGGAGCTCGACGGAGAAGGTGTTCTGGTCTTAGTATGCTGAGGCCGGACACCTGGTGCCTTTGAGCGACCAGCTGAAGCAAATGGTTGAGCTCCACAAGGTTGCCGAACAGGCCATAAAGGGCCTCATAGTTCGGTTGTGGCCTAGAGAGGCTTTTCCTAGGAGCTACTCGGACTGGTGAGGCGGCTGGTGGATGCCTGTCCACGGCTTGAATTAATCAAGCGCTCCGTCTGCATCGAAGGTGCCCGTAGGGCGCTTGCCCGTGCTAAAGTGCACTGGGGCAAGATGGATGCGGAGAAGCTGGTGAAGGACGGGCCGCCGCCGGGGAGGGAGCATCGCGTCCCGGAAGCGTATTATGAGGGCATCCTGAAGGGTGCCCGCCTTATAGCGGATGAATGCCCCAAAGATGTTATTTTTGAGTAAACTCGCATTTGTGATCCTGTACGCTGAAAACTTGTTCATATGCGCTAAGCAACGCTTTTGAATTTAAAATATTACCTTCTGTGTGGTCGTTTATCAAATTTGAGATATGGCGAGTCGTCGGCTTCTGCCCCCATGGCACGAGTGCTGGGGTGTTCGGGATAAACATGAGCGCTCTTTTTCCCATTCTTGTGTCCTTCGAGGGAGGCGCTCAACACAACGAACAAGGCAATCGGACTATAATGCTTGAACACTCTCACTTAGCCATAGAATTCTATAATTTTAAATTTTGGCGAAGCCCCTAGTGTTCGGAAGACCGAATTCGGGGCGCTATCCACGCCTAGGCCGGACAAAGCCGACTCCTCGCTCTAAGCGGCATAAGTCTTTAAGGACTCGAAAACCTCTCGAATAGGGACCAGCTCTCACCTCATCATGACGGTCAGTTTAGCTTTCTCTCCTGAGGTGCTTAGCCCAGCTCAATTGGGGCACAATTGCAGTAGTTCTCCTAGTGCTACCTTAGCCGATATAACGGAACGTAAGGTACCAAAACATAGGAGCCGGGCAAACCCAACATTTGACCCAAGACATGATTCGGAGCCGATGCATATAATGCTATAAGTTCGGGGTGCCGCACTTGTGAAAGTGTTTGGACTTCTCACGCCGTATTATGGGGTACTTGAGCCCCTGGCGTATTGGCCATACCAAAGTGTACGGGTGCAACATGTCATTAATGAACATATATTCGTAAAAAAAAGGTAATGCAATAATAGATGGAAGCTATGCATTGTTTATTTAAAAAAGCTGCGATCAAAGCAGAACGATACAAATAGTGCGATAAGCAAAAGATGGGACTATCAAATATGTCCTTTCCAGGGGCGAGCTGCAGAATGTTATGCGAAACAGGTATACTGCTCGTTATAGAGACCACTTTAGAGTTCCGTAGTGCGGCGTAGCTTTCTGCTTCCCTAGTTGTATCATTTGTGCGGAAATTGTACTGCCGGACAAGCCTTCCGAAGAATGGAGTCCTGAAAATAAGAGAAAATTAAGAAATCGGCAGCCCCTAGAGCGGTTTAAGCCGCGTTTCGGGCATGTTGTGATGGTGCCCCTCCCCCTGTGCCCATGGTATTTCCAAAGCGTAGTTATGTACGCGCAGCACTGGTTTCGCGAGTTCGCGAGGGCTGGGGTTGGGGCCACATTGCTACGCTTGCTCTAAACGTGCCAGGCGGTCTTAGTGTAGGTTACTCCGGGCGCGCTTGACGGTGTCCGGATGTTTAATGGCCGGACTAGAGAATTTCCTTGAGAGGCTGCTTTGTACTTCCGCTGTGATAGCCGCCGTATGTTCCTCTGTTCGGAGAGAGCGTTCGGTGTTTCCATTGAATGTGATGACGCCTCGAGGGCCTGGCATCTTGAGCTTGAGGTATGCGTAGTGCGGCACCGCATTGAATTTGGCAAATGCGGTTCGTCCGAGCAGTGCGTGATAGCCACTGCGGAACGGGACTATGTCGAAGATTAACTCCTCGCTTCGGAAATTATCTAGAGATCCGAAGACCACTTCAAGTGTAACTGAGCCTGTACAGTTGGCTTCTACACCTGGTATGACGCCTTTAAAGGTCGTTCTGGTGGGTTTAATCCTCGAGGGATCGATGCCCATTTTCCGCATTGTATCCTGATAAAGCAGGGGCTGCCGCCGCCGTCCATAAGGACTCTAGTGAGGTGAAATCCGTCAATAATTGGGTCTAGGACCAATGCGGCGAATCCGCCATGACGGATGCTAGTGGGGTGGTCCCTTCGATCAAAAGTGATCGGGCAGGAAGACCATGGGTTGAACTTTGGGGCGACTGGCTCCATCGCGTATACGTCCCTTAGCACACGCTTCTGCTCCCTCTTGGGGACGTGGGTTGCGTATATCATGTTCACCGTCCGCACTTGTGGGGGAAAACCTTTCTATCCACTGTTGTTCGGCGACCGGGGCTCCTCCTCGTCATCGCTATGTAGCCCCTTGTCTCTGCTTTCGGCATTTAACTTACCTGCCTGCTTGAACACCCAACAATCCCTGTTGGTGTGATTGGCTGGTTTTTCGGGGGTGCCATGTATCTGGCATGAGCGGTTGAGTATTCGGTCCAAACTGGACGGGCTCGGAGTGTTTCTTTTGAATGGCTTTTTCCGCTGACCGGGTTTAGAGCCTTTGAATCCGGCATTAACTGCCATATCCTCAGTATTGTCGTCGTTAATGCGGCGCTTTTGCTTGTTGCGACGCGACCTGCCACTGCTGTCCTTGGTATCCGAATTACCAGGGCTCTTGGTCATGTTATTGCTGCAAGCTAGCCAGCTGTCTTCTCCCGCGCAAAAGCGGGTCATAAGTGTCGTGAGGGCTGCCATAGATTTCGGCTTTTCCTGTCCTAGGTGCCGTGCAAGCCACTCGTCACGGATGTTATGCTTGAAGACTGCTAGGGCCTCTGCGTCCGGACAGTCGACGATTTGATTTTTCTTGGTTAGGAACCGTGTCCAGAATTGTCTGGCCGATTCCTCTGGCTGCTGAATTATGTGGCTTAGGTCATCGGCGTCTGGTGGTCGCACATAAGTGCCCTGGAAATTGTCGAGGAATGCGGCTTCCAGGTCCTCCCAACAACCAATTGATTCTGCTGGCAAGCTGTTGAGCCAATGCCGAGCTGGTCCTTTAAGCTTGAGTGGGAGGTATTTGATGGCGTGTAGGTCATCACCGCAGGCCATGTGGATATGAAGGAGATAGTCCTCGATCCATACCGCAGGATCTGTTGTGCCATCGTATGATTCGATGTTCACGGGTTTGAAATCCTCGGGGATTTGATGATCCATTACTTCATCTGTGAAGCATAGTGGGTGTGCGGCGCCTCTGTATTGGGCTACATCATGACGCAGCTCAAACGAGCTTTGTCTACTGTGTTCGGCCCGGCCGGATTTACTGTATCCGGCGTGACGAGTACTGTCTCGTGCCATGGGGCGCCCACATGATCCATAGATCGATCTTGTTTGCCTTGCCTTATCCTCCAATATATCTCGCAGGTCTGGCGCATTTTCCCATGCCTTGGTAGTTTTTGAGCACCCCCGGGGTGCGGCTTGAGTGGACGGCCGAGAGGCCTCTCTGTCGCGGCCACGGGGTGGCCGGTCGGCCGCATCATGCACTGGTGATGTAGGTTTAGGTGCTTCCTCCTCTAATTTGGGTATCAACCTGCGCTTTGGGTAGCCCTTGGAGGGGCGTTCGATTTCATACTCTTCGGCCGCAAGGACTTCAGTCCATCTGTCGGCTAGCAAATCTTGATCAGCTCTAAGATGTTGCTGTTTTTTCTTGAGGCTGCTCGCCGTGGCCATAAGCCTGCATTTGAAATGCTCTTGTTCGACGGGATCCTCCGGCACGACAAATTCATCGTCGTCGAGGCTTGCCTCGTCTTCGGAGGGAGGCATATAATTATCGTCCTCGACCTCTCCGTCTGCCGCTCTCTCATGAGGGCTAGCTTCTCTATCCTCCTGTGCTGAATCTTGCTCGAGGTGGTTGTCTTCGGCACTGTCTGGGGTGTTATTATCCCCCGTGCCGGAATCACCGTTTTTGTTTTGGCGGGATTTAGAGCGGCGCCGCTGACGCCGGTGCTTAGGCTGCTTCTTGGAGGGGTCATCCTCCATTGTTCCATCGCCATTGCCTTCTTTTGGGGTGTCCACCATGTATATATCATACGACGAGGTGGCTTTCCAGTGCCCTATAGGCGCTGGTTCTTGATCATCTCCTGCATCGGCGTCCATATCGTCGATGTCTTCGGAGTCAAAGTCGAGCATGTCGGTTAAATCATTGACAGTGGCTACGAAGTGGGTGGTGGGTGGGCTTTGAATTTCTTCATCATCCACATCCCAACCTTGCCGACCATAGTCCGGCCAGGGTTCTCCTGACAGAGAGAGAGACTTTAGTGAATTCAGAATATCGCCGAAGGGCGAGTGCCGAAAGATGTCCATGGTGGTGAACTCCATGATCGGCGCCCAATCGGGTTTGATCGGTCGGGGCACAGAGGGCTCGGAGTCCGGGGAGGAGTCCGGCTCCTTGGAGTCACGGGCTTCGCAGAGAATAGGGCTGGTGTTCGGCTCGATCGCCATAGAGAATACACCCCCCGAGGCGGTGTCTAACCACCCATCCTCGGTTGGTGTGATCGGCTCCGAGCTAGGGGTCGGAGCGGACACAGGTGCGGCCTCCAGGGCACTGTTCGGCGGCAGAGCTAAATCATGCCCATCGTGACAATGCGGCGCGCTTGGCTGTGGCTCGAATCCGTCGAAGATCAAGTCGCCACGAATGTCGGCCGTGTAGTTCAAACTTCCAAATCTGACCTGATGGCCAGGGGCGTAGCTTTCGATCTGCTCCAGATGACCAAGCGAATTGGCCCGCAGTGCAAAGCCGCCGAATACGAAGATCTGTCCGGGGAGAAAAGTCTCACCCTAGATCGCATCGCTGTTGATGATCGGAGAAGCCATCGGGCCTAAAAGCGACGACACAGAGGAACTCTCAATGAAAGCACCAATGTCGGTGTCAAAACCGGCGGATCTCGGGTAGGGGGTCCCGAACTGTGCGTCTAGGTCGGATGGTAATAGGAGGCAGGGGACACGATGTTTTACCCAGGTTCGGGCCCTCTCGATGGAGGTAAAACCCTACGTCCTGCTTGATTAATATTGATGATATGGGTAGTACAAGAGTAGATCTACCACGAGATCAGAGAGGCTAAACCCTAAAAGCTAGCCTATGGTATGATTGTTGTTCGTCCTATGGACTAAAACCCTCCGGTTTATATAGACACCGGAGAGGGCTAGGGTTACACAGAGTCGGTTACAATGGTAGGAGATCTACATATTCGTATCGCCAAGCTTGCCTTCCACGCCAAGGAAAGTCCCTTCCGGACACGGGACGAAGTCTTCAATCTTGTATCTTCATAGTCCAGGAGTCCAGCCGAAGGTATAGTCTGGCCATTCGGACACCCCCTAATCTAGGACTCCCTCACTTACTCTTCTCATCTTTCTTTTCGTTTGATCATTCTTTTGTTTACCGGAGTTCTCCATGAAATTTCTGCTTGATGGTCCATAAAGAACTTAATTCATTCTCGAAACGTTCATCAAGATTATTTTCAGAGGAGTTCAAGCTTTCTTCTTCTTGCAATCCAGAGTGCAATTCTTTCTAAAAAATATTGGAGGTGGTATTATGTCATTCTTGATAATTTGAGTTCATGTTTCATGATTCACATGTTGTTAAGAATGAGGTATTTTAAACCCATAACTTTCTTCCATGGAGTTATCTTGGGTTATATTTCACCTAAAGCTTCTTCCTAAGGATTGTTGCTAATTATGGTGCTTATAAATGATCCAAGTTCTTCTTTTATCCTCACGGTGAAATAGTTTCTCGTCTCCTTGTTCTTATCAATCCAATCTATTGTTTCCATTAGTGGCAGAATTTCACCTCATAATTTCGAGATGTTTTAAATAAGCCCACAACAAGCTTATTCTTTTCGTTGTTGGTTTTTCCAACAACTCCGTTCGACCCTTCCCCTAAAGATGCCTCTTCAAGCTCTTTTGTGGCAGAAGTTGGAATTTTCTTCTCAATTCTCCTATGGCAATTATCTATCTTCTATTCTTCCGTTCTGGAGGCATTGTGATGTTGCTCTCCTCAACCCATCTTCTCAGATTGTCAGGACCATGTTTTGATCATGCTTATCCTTTTAACTGGAGTATTGTGTCCCTTTGCTCAAGCTCTTTTAGTTTATCAAGTTTTTCATCTCTTTTAAACCAGAGTGCTGTACGAGATCTTTCTTACCCCTTGTTCCATTCATTCAATAGTTACGGAGGCAGTGTATTGTGATTTCATCAAGTATCTTCTCATCTTATCAAGTTCTTATTTAATTCCTTTTCTTTTCAATCAGAGTGCTGCCCGAAGTTGTTCTCCCTTGTTCCTCTTTTCTAACGGAGTGTTTTCAGCTTCGTCATCTCCATTGTATTCTTTTCTCGAAATGGCTTAACCTTCGCAAAGTTCTTTGGTTTCACTCATTGGTCAAAGAAGCAACTTAGTTTTACCTCTTCTCTATCTCTTCCGTTTTTCCCTCCAGTGCCATCCTAGATCTCGGGACGAGATCCTCTCGTAGTGGTGGAGTGTTGTAACGCCCCAAGACCGGAGCTTCAGATGCCTTCCAGGGTTTCCGGGTTTCGTCGTGTGATTTGTTTGGTTCATCATTTTCATCTTTGCATCATGTGCATTGCATCATGTCATTTCTTTTCTTAACTCAACTAAATAAATTGCATGGATCTTCGGTCCATTTAAATCGAGGGATATTCACTATGGTGATTACTCTTTAAAACATATTCTCCCGATATTTTAGGGAGCTATATAAATTATATTCCAATAATTTGGAATCACCCATAACACATGTGCAGATAATCACATGCCTTTCTGCTTCGAGTTGATCTCCAAACCTTGCCGAAAATTCTTTCTTCATTTTTTGAGGCTCCTCCAAAAGTCTCAACATTTTTGGACCTACCCAAACCTCACTTCCTATTCAAATCATTTGAATTAATTTCAAATGAGTTTGAATTCAACTTCAACCGCGTGCCCACTTCTATTTTGCGGGATCAAGCTCATTTTTGCAAGTCCGGGGAAATTATCCCTATGCACAAAATCCTTCCCTAACCCTCTCCTTCTTTCCCTCTCTCGATTTTCTTTTCTGCCAAAGAATATAAGAGGAGAGAGAGAGAAGCCCAGCCTAGGCCGGCCTGCTAGGCGCATCTTACCTACCTAACCCTAAACCTCTCCCTGGCCCAACCCCCATCTCCTCACGATCCCCCACTCCCTCTCGATCCCCAGCGTCGCCTCCTCTCGATCCCCACTCCTCTTCTCTTCCACCTCGACTCAGAAGAGGAGCCCCGCGCCCGTTTCCCCAGCGCCGCCGGCGACAACCAAGCCTCCCCTCCCGGCGCACCTCTTCTCCTTCCTCCACCTAGTACCTGCGGAACCCCGTGCCCCTGGCATCCCCACGCTCGTCGCCTCCCCTTCGCTCAAGCCCTGCATCCCTGCCGAGGCGAGCGCCGAGTTCCATCGCAAGCCGCCGCCCGGACCAGGCCGGAGCCCGTCGGCCTCCTCGCCGCCGTCGCGCCCACAGGGCCACTAGCATGACCTGCGCCTCCTCCATGGCCTCCCTCCTTGCTGCCATGGACGCGAGGGTCGAGCTCGCCGCCCCACCGTGTCGCCAAGGCCGTCGGGCACTGCAGCCTGCCGGCCTACCCCCTGCTTCGTCATCTATAGCCACCTCGTTGTGGCCTCTCCGAGCTCTACCCGCGTCGACGCCTCAGGCCTCCATCGATCCACCCATCCATCCATGCCCGGAGCAGCGCCGCCCTCGCCGAAGCAAGCACCAAGGTTGCCTTCGCCGACCGGTCCGCCTCAGCGCCTCCTCCCGCTCGCGCCTCCTCCTGCCACGTCCTCGTTCCCGCGTCGCTGGCCGCCGGAAACCAGCAGGAGAAGCCCCGCCTCCGCTCGAGGACCCGTGCCATTCACTGCTGCCTACTCCGTTTTCCCTGCGCACCTCCCGGTCCCGTGCTGCACAGCCAAGTTGTCATCGGTGGCCTCGTCAATCACCACCCAGGGTGCTATCTTGAACAGCTCCTCCACGGCTTCTAGTCTGTACGTGGAGTTCCATCAGTTGCTAGAGCACCACGGATCCACAAGTAGCTCTACGCACAGATACACCAAGACCTGGACCGGCTAGTACCACGACGTCCGTCGATCGTCAAGTACCATTTGGATGCACCAAGTTCCACGACGATGTATAAGTTTCTTCTGAACATGTACGACTAAAATGTGAACGAGTTCCACGACGGCCCAAGTACCGCGAGAACGTTTGTGCCCCTACCGTTGTCGCGAATCCGGCAAGACCAAGTGTACGACTACGCCCAGAGATGCAACAAGTTCCTCTTCGAAACAACCAAGTACCACTACGTCGACCCTCGAAGACCCGTGTAACGCAAACGTCAAGTTTAACTACCGCCGCGTGAACCGCTACTTCCCACGATTACCCCGTGGACAACTACTTCCCCTTCGACACGTGTACCCCTACCGCCGAACTCGATCCGTTCCGTTAATGCACGCTTCGAAGGTATAACCCCGAGACGACCATCCGTGAACAAATGCTTGTGTTGTATGAGATGCGTGTTTGGATGTTGTATCCTCCCACGAACGCTACTTGTTTTCCCCGCTTGGCACCGTCGTCGCGTGTGGGAACCCGGTTACCGGGATCACCCCACCTTCTATCGCATGTCACGGTTCCGTCACTTTTCCTTTTGTACCGGTATCTCCGTGAGCTACCGGAACCGATATGGTGTCGTGACATCATTTTCAGATTCGTCGCCGTGGCACCTTTTCTTTCCACCACAGTGACAAATGCTTCATAGGGTTCTTATCAACATTTTCATAAAAATCGCATAAACTTGTCCATGTCATCCGCATCATGATAACAACAATTAAAATGTTTAAATTGTTGTTGCAATAAATTACTAAGGCATATGGGGATTTACCGGATTTGTTGTCTGTCATATCCGGCCCCATTTAAATTGGTTAGATGGTATAGTTTTTGTTATGCTTCACCTCTTGCCATGTTAATCAACATTTAATATTGTTGAGTACCTAAACGAGAGAGAACTAAATAATTGACGCGGTGTTCCATCAATATGCAAACCGTTGCATATTGAGCTTCACTTAATTTGTAGTATTGTTTGTTGCACTTTGCCATGCCATGTATCATTAAACCAGACATGCATCATACTTGATTGTGCATCATACCATGTTTATGTGGTGGTTGTTTACTATGTTGTTTGCTTCTTTCCGGTGTTGCTTCTTCAGGTTAGTTCCGATAATGTCGCGTTTGTGAGGATCCGTTCGACTTCGTCTGTTTGTCTTCTTCATGGACTCGTTCTTCTTCCTTGCGAGATCTCAGGCAAGATGACCATACCCTTGAAATCACTTCTATCTTTGCTTGCTAGTTGCTCGCTCTTTTGCTATGCATATGTTGCGATACCTACCACTTGCTTATCATGCCTCCCATATTGTTGAACCAAGCCTCTAACCCACCTTTTCCTAGCAAACCGTTGTTTGGCTATGTTACCGCTTTGCTCAACCCCTCTTATAGCATTGTTAGTTGCAGCTGAAGGTTGGAGCTTGTTCCTTGTTGGAACATGGATATTTTGTTGGGATATCATGATATCTCTTATTTAATTAATGCATCTATATACTTGGTAAAGGGTGGAAGGCTCGGCCTTATGCCTGGTGTATTGTTCCACTCTTGCCGCCCTAGTTTCCGTCATATCGGTGTTATGTTCCCATATTTTGTGTTCCTTACGCGGTTGGGTTATAATGGGAACCCCTTGACAGTTCGCCTTGAATAAAACTCCTCCAGCAAGGCCCAACCTTGGTTTTACCATTCGCCACCTAGCCTTTTTCCCTTGGGAGTCGCGCATCCCGAGGGTCATATTTATTTTAACCCCCCCCCCCCCCGGGCCAGTGCTTGTCTAAGTGTTGGTCCAAACTAGAGCCCCTTGCAGCGCCACCTCGGGGAAACTCGTGGGCTGGTTTTAGTTGTACGGATTGCTTATCCGGTGTTGCCCTGAGAACGAGATATGTGCAGCTCCTATCGGGATGTTGGCACATCGGGTGGTCTTGCTGGACTTGTTTTACCATTGTCGAGGATGTCTTCTAACCGGGATTCCGAGCCTGATCGGGTCTTCCCGCTAGAAGGAATATCCTTCGTTGACCGTGAGAGCTTGTGATGGGCTAAGTTGGGACACCCCCGCAGGGATTTGAACTTTCGAAAGTCGTGCCCGCGGTTATGGGCAGATGGGAATTTGTTAATGTCCGATTGTAGAAAACCTGAAGTTGACCTTAACTAAAATACATCAACCGTGTGTGTTACCGTGATGGTCTCTTTTCGGCGGAGTCCAGGAAGTGAACACGGTGTTGGAGTTATGCTTGACGCAGGTTGTTCTAGGATCACTTCTTGATCATAGTTTCTCGACCGTGCCTTTGCCTTCTCTTCTCGCTCTCATTTGCGTATGTTAGCCACCATATATGCTAGTCGCTTGCTGCAGCTCCACATCATACCTTTACCTTACCCATAAGCTTAAATAGTCTTGATCGCGAGGGTGCGAGATTGCTGAGTCCCCATGACTCACAGATACTTCCAAAACCAGTTTGCAGGTGCCGATGTTACCGAGCAGGTGACGCAAACAAGCTCAAGGAGGAGCTCGATGAAGATCTTGTCCTTTGTGTTGTTTCATTCTAGTTGATCAGTAGTGGAGCCCAGTCGGGACGATCGGGGATCTGTGTAGCATTTGGGGTAGTCTTCTTTTATTTTGGTTCCGTAGTCGGACCTTGAGTGTATTTGGATGATGTAATGCTTTATTCATGTAATTGTGTGAAGTGGCGAGTGTAAGACAACTATGTATCTTTTCCCTTATTGTATTACATGGGTTGTTTGCGAAGATTACCTCACTTGCGACATTGCTTTCAATGCGGTTATGCCTCTAAGTCGTGCTTCGACACGTGGGTGATATAGCCGCATCGAGGGCATTACAAACATGAAAGAATAGAATGATAGCAAGGACCTGAACACGTGGGAGGTACCTCTGAATCTAGCCTACATAACCTACGCGGCCAAGGACGCATACGCATGCTACAACATGTACAGGCGGATCTTGGACATGAGGCCCTGTCTACTTCCTGTAACCGGCGAGTACACGGACATCTACAACATCATGATCAAGCATGCCACGAAGGTCTAGATGATGTACTTTATCTGTTTAAGCACCTTTATCATCTGAGTGTTTCATGCATTAGCCTATCTGTCATAATTATCTGTTTTGTCCGAAATATTTCATCTAAGAACCCATTAACCTGTTTGTTAAGTGGCTATTTGCTTATGTATGTAAGTAGTTCACTGGGCTACCGTGCTTTGAATCTCCTTCCTCCCAACATATTCCCCTTCTCAAGTGGACCCAGCAGGTCTCGTACACAGACATCTCGGACCAACCACCTATCCATTTGTATTTATTTATTCTATTCAATCTTTCGTCCTCTTCCTATACAGCGGCTGGTGGCACTGTCGCGCACGCCTTGGTGACCCATCATAGCCTATAGCGTTGGCCAGACCATCCCTCTACTCCCACACATTGTCCGGCGGCGGCAGCTCCGCGGGCCCACCCTGCACCCGAACAAGTCAACCCTCGTACTCCCCTCTGCCTGCGTCTTCCCCCGCTCCGGTTCGTTCGGTCCAAGGTCTCGACGTCATCCTCCGTCTTGGTGCTCTCGCCGCATTGCCGTCGTCTGTCGTTCCCAACATGGTCAGTAAAATAAGAGGAATCGGGAGACGACTGTTCGTCGAGAGGCTGACAGTCCCGAGCCCACCAGGTCCATGGCCTATGTTTTGTTGTTTAACATGCGCAGCCCACGGCATGTTTCAACTTTTTTTGGATCTAGCAGGTATGAAGCGGCCTCTGGGCCTCCCAACCTAGCTTGTATGTAACATCAGCAGCCCAAGTTACGTTTGTTTTTTTAAGACGATGCACAGCTCAGTTCTATTTTTCTATAAGAATGCAAAACTAAACCTATGTTTTCCCTTCTATAATAGTATATATATATATATATATATATTTATTTAAATTTATATCTTATTTTGTTACATATATATAATAGAAACAACACAAGGTTCCGTTAAACCTGTCATTCGTCCAACCATTTTATAGACCTTCCCACTTCCTTTATTTTTGTTTTCATTAATCCTATATCTAAATTTTCTCCCACTTTCTTTTTCAATGTAATCTGAGTTTTCTCCAGTACTTTTCCCTAGAACCAATTAAACTGTCCCACGTCTAGCCTAAAAAATAATAATACCCCATGTCCTATTAACTCATCAAATTAAAATGATATTTTATTTCATAAATCGAAAGTTCTTAGAAAATAATAATAATAATTGTTTACATATAACTTGGCAAGTTAATTCCTGGTGATTGCGTACATAAGCTTGCAAACATTTTACTGACCAATGCAGTAGTAGACGTGCAATCATGTGTTTATGTTTTTATAACATTTCTCCGTCGAGCCCAACATGATATTTTTACCCAGCCCAGCAAGTCCACGGATTTCGAGAAAAATGCAAATGGGCTTTAAATTCTACCATAATATATAAATGGGTTGCATAGGCGCTACATCATTGTTTCACCCAGCCCACCAAATGGACTAAAAAACAAATGGAGTGCCTGACATGTGGGCCAGTAGGTCGAAGCCTAAGCACTGTCGCAAAAAAATAAAAATACAAAGGTCGAAGCCTAAGCACTTTCGAAAAAAAGTAAAAATACAAAGGTCGAAGCCTAAGCACTTTTGCAAAAAAAATAAAAATACAAAGGTCGAAGCCTAAGCAAGGCATTGGATTTACATCCAACGGCCGACATTCTTCTTCAATCTCTCATCTTCTTCCCCCAGCGCTGCCGGGACCGCCTGCTCCAGCCTCTGGCGTCCAGCGGTGCTGTTTTGCGCGCCTCACAGCGAAACGCTACCCCACCGACGGCCAAGCCATCCCTCCACTCCTCCGCACCTCCTGTTATTCTCTGCCAAGTGTAGGCCCATCCCGCACCAGAACCAGTGAAGTTTCCCACCCCTCTCCGTCTGCGACTCCACTATCGCGTCTTCCCCATCTCCGGGGCATTCTAGTCTAGGGCCTCGTCGTTGTCCACCGGTTTGGTGCGCTCTGCACGGTGTGGTCAACGTGGTCAACAAACAAGAGTCAATGAAAGATAACTGTATGTGGGAGGATGATAGTAGGGACGCACCACGCCCATGGACGGATGCATGCAACTACATCCTTTTAACCCTGAAAAGTAATGTTTTCTCCCCCTGGCAGCTGGGACTCACCAGCTACATCTTCGCACGCAAGGAAGTGTGTCCTTATTACGGGCAAAAAAATGTTCCTCCCGCTGACAGCTCAGACCTACCAGCAATATCTTCGCACGCAAGGAAGTGCCTCCTTATTACGCACAAAAAAATGAATACTCCCCCTTCTAGCTAGGACCTACTATAGTGGGAGGCTGACTTGTCGGCCTACTAAGTTGACGCAGACAGAGGGCTTTGCTAACTCAGTCGATATGAACGATTCAAGCTCTAGTGACCGTACGATGTCCATCCAACGGTCGTAGTGCTTCTTCAACCTCCGGTCTTCTTGCTCCAGCCTCCGAAACCAGCGCCGGTCGTGTCGCCTACTCCTGCCTCCCATGGCCGGCTGTGCTATCGCAGAGGCCTTACCGCCCCCTACTACTCCCACTGCTGGCTAGGCCATCCCTCTACTCACCCACACCCCCTGTTATTCTGTGGCGACAACAACCTCACACCGCAGCCGAACCAGTCAACCCTCATACTCCTCTCTGCGTGGGCATCCACTGCCGTGTCTTCCCCGGCTCCGCATCGTCCCCTTCCTAGGCCTCGCCGTCATCCACCGCCTTGGTGCTCTCGGTGCGGCATGGTCAATGTGGTCAAGGAATGACTTCCATCGGAAGAGTGTTGTACGTGGAGAGGCTGACAGCTGTATCAACAACCGCAGCAAGGAAGTGCAACCTTATTACGTGTAAAGTAATGATTCCTCCACCTGACAGCAGGTATCCACCGGATGGGCCGCCGTATTACACAAAAAAATGTTTCCCTCTTGACTGTTGGGACCCACCAGCTACATCTTCACATGCAAGGAAGTGCCTCCTTATCCTCCCTGATAGTCGGGACCCACCTGGTCGAAGCATACGTAGCATTGTCATTCTGGTCACGAACGTGTACGTACATACGATCGGTCTGTCTATAGGCTGCAGCGATGAACCGTGGCCGAGTAAGGAAGGGCATGAGTCATAGTAGAGGCATGCACATAGCATGTCACGCAGTCCCGTCAATGTCGTGTACACATATGTACAACCAAGGTGCAAGAAAGTAAATACAGCCACGTATGTACATACGGGCGGGGTCTCGAACGCCTACTCGCCCATACGTAGGGCCAGGGCTCGTGTACATGGAGAGGCAGTGACGACGTCCTATTCACCGCCAACCAACTGGCTAGGTCAGAACGGAGAAACTGCGTCATCATTTTCATCGGGAGGCAACGAAATGCGTAGTGTTCATCGGGAGCCAACTGGCTTGGACAGAACAGCCGAAACGAGGCCTGGCGTACCGCAAAACGGAGGAAACGGCCTTGTGTTCGACCGCATACGGTCGAAACGGGGTCCTGTTCATCGGGAAGGCTCTGGCGTACCGTAAAACGGTGGAAACGGACTTCTCTTAGACATCCTACGGTCGAAACGGGGTCCTGTTGATTGGGAGAGGTGTGGCGTACCGCAAAATAGAGGGAACGGACTTCTCTTCGACCTCGTACGGTTGAAACGGGGGTCCTGTTCATCGGGAGGGGTGTGGCATACCGCAAAATGGGACTCCACGGGCTACTGTTCATCTCCACCCCTCCTCCAGCCTCAACCTATGACTGTTCATCCACGGTGTCTCCCTCCTACCTCCACCAGCTACTGTTCATCCACGGGCTCTTGTTCATCCAGCCTCCACCGCTCCTCCACTGGCTACTGTTCAACCAGCCCTCTCCAAGGGGTCCTGTTCAACCACCCCTCCACGGTCTACTGTTCAACCAGCCCTCCACCAGCTGCTGTTCATCTAGCCCTCCATGGAGTCCTGTTCATCCACCCCCAACCGGCTCGATCGGGGTCCTGTTCATCCATAGGCAACGGCCTCTAGCTACTACCACGGGGTCCTGTTCATCCAACCCCCACCAGGAACTGTTCATCCAACCCTCAACAACGCTCATTGTTCATCAAGAGGCAGCTTGATCGGCTTCAGTTAGCAGCAGTAGCGAAGGAATCACTCGGGTTCAGTTAACAGCAAGGGATCGATCGGGGTTAAGTAACGTAGCTAGTACAATCGCTCGGGTTCAGTTAGAGCTCAACGCCTCGCACGGGTTCAGTTAGAGCGCAACGCCTCACACACATATGCGTATGTGTACGAGAGAAACGAGTAAACCTCAGTGCATCGCTCGGCCCCGACCACCCACCGTAACTGGGAACTCCCCAAAAATTTCCTCGCCCTTGCTTCTACCATGATTTTTTCCATCATGCACGGCCCAAAGAATGTCATGCAGCTACGTCTCCAGCCCGCCTAGGACGAAAATCCCATTTTCTGTCATGATTTTTTGTCACGGAAGTAGGAGCCCACCACATCTATGATGATACCGGGTTTTGTCACAATTATTGTCATAGAAGTGTCATAAGCATGATAGGAAAAAAATTCGTTCGGCCCAAAATGTCACGGATGTATCTTTTTTTTGTAGTGATGAGATAATCAAAATTACAATGTGTAAACTAAGCAGAAGGCATTTCAATAAATTAGTAGCAATGCAATGGAAGGTAGACACCATATGAAAGATGCTACAAATATCGCTCTGCCAAGTTAACAGTGTCCCATCATAACTGGCGTTTAAACAAATGTGAAGCGGTACAAGAAATAAATCATATGCAACATGCAAACAACATCACACTACCAAGTTAAAGGTCTCTCGTCATTAGTGCCATTGCATATTCACAGCATTGCATATTCACAGCTTATTATGTGTAAACTAAGGAGAAGGCATTTCAACAAATTAGAAGCAAAGAAAGCTAGACACCATATGTAAGAAGCAATGAATATCACTCTACCATGTTAAAACTGTCTCATCATTAGTGGCATTTCAACAAATTAGTAGTACAAGCTAGAAAATTATGCGAGATGTAAACTGTATCAGACTCCCAAGTTAAATGTGTCTTGTGAAAAGTGATTGTTGCAGGTTACACAACAGTAGTACTTTGATGTAAGAACATGGTGTGATAGACAGATATTGTATCTTCTAGAAACAGGAACACGTGTCTTATTCACAAGTATAATGTGTAATGTAAGCAGAAAAGGCAATAAAATTCACTCTTCAAAACTTCTTCATGCATGATACTGACAATCACTACCTTGATGTAAGGCAAACACATGATACGAGAACAGAATATGTACAAAAAATAGGATGGCATGGCATATTCAGAACTATTTGTGTAAACTAAGTAGAAGTAATTTAATCAAATTACAAGCAATACAAGCTAGACACCGTATGCAACATGCAAGACAATATCACACTACCAAGATAGAGAAAGCATCTGGGATGCCGGTTTTGCCGGAAGACCGCCATCAGTCCCTGCCTATTTTTTTCTTCCTCTTTCTTAATTGTATTGCCTTGTCAAGTCAAACCCGCAAGAAATGAATAAAAATTTGCTTTTCAGAACTCATTGATGCAGGATGCCAACAGGCACTACTTTAATGTAAGGCGACCGCATGATAGGACGATTGAATGTGTAAGAAAAAAGGACGGCATTGCATATTCACAGCTATGATGTGTAAACTAAGTAGAAGGCATTTCAACAAATTAGAAGCAATGGAATCTAGACACCATATGAAAGATGCAACAAATATCACTCTACCAAGTTAAAACGGTCTCGTCATAAGTGCCATTTCAACAAATTAGAAGTAGTACAAGCTAGAAAACAATGTGAGATGTAACCTACATCACACTCCCAAGTTAAATGTGTCTTATGATAAGTGATTGTTGCAGGTTACACAACAGTAGTACTTTGATGTAAGAACATTGTGTGATATAAAGATATTGTATGTTCTAGAAACAGGAACATGTGTCTTATTCACAAGTATAATGTGTAAAGTAAGCAGATGGAATTCAAAAAAAATAGAAGCAATACAAGCTAGACATCATACATAACATGCAACCACATATAACAGCGCCATGTTAGAGGGAGCACCTATGATGGTGGACAAGGGGGGACGTGCTCATCATCAACACAGCTACGTTGAGTGTCTATGCATGTGTTGTCTTCCAAATCTTGTTGGGGGATGGCGAAGTAGAATGTGTAGAGGCCCTCTGTTTGGAAGAAGCACCTTTATCCACTCCCTTGCTAATTTCCTTCTGATTTATTGATCTTGCATTGTGAAGTAAACCGACAAGAAAAGCAATAAAATTCACTCTTCAGAACTCATTCATGCATGATACTGACAATCACTACCTTGATGTAAGGCAAACACATGATACGAGGATGGAATGTGTACGAAAAATAGGACGTCATGGCATATTCACAACTATTTGTGTAACTAAGCAGAAGTAATTTAATCAAATTACAAGCAATACAAGCTAGACACCGTATGCAACATGCAAGACAATATCACACTGCCAAGCTAGAGAAAGCACCTAGGATGCCGGTTTCGCCGGAAGACCGCCATCAGTCCCTGCCTTATTTTTTTCCTTCCTATTTCTTAATTGTATTGCCTTGTCAGGTCAAACCCACTAGAAAAATGAATAAAAAATTGCTTTTGAGAACTCAATGATGCAGGATGTTGACAAGCACTACTTTAATATAAGGTGACTGCATGATAGGACGATTGAATGTGTAAGAAAAAAGGGCAGCATTGCAATTCACAGCTATGATGTGTAAACTAAGTAGAAGGCATTTCAACAAATTAGAAGCAATGAAAGTTAGACACCATATGAAAGATGCAACGAATATCACTCTACCAAGTTAAAATTGTCTCGTTATAAGTGCCATTTCAACAAATTAGAAGTAGTACAAGCTAGAAAAGAATGTGAGATGTAACCTACATCACACTCCCAAGTTAAACGTGTCTTATGATAAGTGATTATTGCAAGTTACACAACAATAGTACTTTGATGTAAGAACATGGTGTGATAGACAGATATTGTATGTTCTAGAAACAGGAACACGTGTCTTATTCACAAGTATAATTTGTAAAGTAAGAAGATGGAATTCAACAAATTAGAAGCAATACAAGCTATAAATCATACATAACATGCAACCATATATAACAGTGCCAAGTTAGAGGGAGCACATGTGATGGTGCACTAGGGGAGACGTGCTCATCATCAAAACAGCTACGTTGAGTGTCTATGCATGTGTTGTCTTGCAAATCTTCTTGGGGGTGGCGGAGTAGAATCTGTAGAGGCCCTCCGTTTGGAAGGAGCACCTTTTCCACTCCCTTGCTAATTTCCTTCCGCTTTATTGATTTTGAATTGTCAAGTAAAACCAACAAGAAAAAAACAATAAAATTCACTCTTCAAAACTCATTCATGCATGATACTGACAATCACTACTTTGATGTAAGGCAAACACATGATACCAGGATGGAATATATATGAAAAGCAGAACGACATGGCATATTCACAACTATTTGTGTAAACTAAGCAGAAGCCATTTCAACAAATAAGAAGCAATGCAAGATAGACACCACATGAAAGATGCAACCAATATGACTCTGCCAAGGTAAAAGCATCCCATCATAAATGGCGTTTCAACAAATTAGAAGTAGCACTTGCTATAAATCATATGAAAGATGCAACCAATATCACACTTCATATACTAAATGTGTCTCGTCATATTGATTGATGCAGGATACAAAAAAATAGTAGTTTTATGTAGGGACATGCTTAATAGACATATGTACTATGTACTAAAAATAGGAAGGCATGTCACATTAACAGGTATAATGTATAAACTAAGCAGAATAGCACATGCAATTTAACCAGATTAAAAGAATTACAATCTAGACACCATATGCAACATGCAACCATCTATCACGCTGCCAAGTTAGAGCAAGCACCTGCGATGCTGGTGTAGGGGAAATGCGGCCATCAACTACAGAGCTACGTTCACTATCTTCATCTAGCCAAGATGTTTCTTGACAATCATGTGGGGAGGTTGACACTGCATTCTTTAAAAGAGCATCTTTTCTCACAGTAATCCACGGGCTTGACTGTCTCATCATAAGTGATTGATGAGGGATACACAAGAACATTAGTTTTATGTAAAAACATGGTTAATAGGTAGATGCACTAGTATGTACCAAAAATAGGAAGGCATGTCATATTCAAAGGTAAAATGTGTAAGCTAAGCAGATGCAATTTAACCAAATTGGAAGCAATACAAGCTAGACATCCGACTAGAGTGGTGAGCATGATCATCGAGGGCCTGAGAGCCTGGTGGGAGGCGGGCTGCTTCGCCACCATCGTGGCTTTTTAGTTGGCTTCTAGGTGATGCATGTCTGTGTTGGGCTTGTCACTGGCTCGGCCAGTGCCCTGACTAGCTATTTGTCTTATGGTGCTCCCGGGATGGTGGTTCATGTAAAAAATATATTTTCTTATCTTAATAAAGAACAACTTCGGCCTTTCGAATACAAGCTAGACACCACATGCAACATGCATCCACATATGGCACCGCGAAGTTAAAGCAAGCACCTGGGATGGTGGTTCATGGCGAGCAAGATCATCAACTCCAGAGCTACGTTTACTGTCCCCATCTGCTAACACTACACCCTTTATAGCGCTGAAACGTGTCTTGCCTAACCCCGAAGAAAGCTGGAGCTGCTTCTCTATTTTATTTCGTGCTTCTATCAACCGGTTGGCAGAGTCTGAAATACCCACGTATAAAAAGACAATAGTGAGAGTATTGGTGAAGTGTGTGCAGAACTAGTGCACTTTAAACTAGCAGATAGCAGGTGGCTGAAAAATAAATGACAGGAGACATATGATAGCTCTACAACATTGCATGGCAAACAAAATTAGAATCTACTCCATATGATTTTGTAATATATGAGCACAGGGATGGCTGGGAAATGCAGGTACTCCTCCAACACACTACCACATGTGGTCCTATCAAAATAACAGTCGACTGAAAATAAATAGGCCAGTCGATTTTTTTATGAACCGTCCGATCTACAAGGAATGGGCAGATGGCCTTTGTCTACCTCCCGCTAGTTGCTACTTCTTGAGCTTGAGTTGGTTTTTCCCTTGAAGAGGAAATGGTGATGCAGCAAAGTAGAGAATAAGTATATCCCTCGGTTAGAGAACCAAGGTATCAATCTAGTAGAAGACGACGTACAAATCACCAATACCTGCACAAACAATCAAACAACTTGCACCCAACGCGATAAAGGGGTTGTCAATACCTTCATGATTACTTGCAAAAGTGAGATCTGATAGAGATAGATGAAACTAAACAAATGATAAATTATATATTTTTGGGTTTTTGGTTTATAGATCGGAAAGTAAAAGATTGCAAAATAGTAAATCGGAAACTTATATGATGGAAAATAGATCCGGGGGGCATAGGTTTCACTAGAGGCTTCTCTCAAGATAGCAAATAATACGGTGGGTGAACAAATTACTGCCGAGCAATTGATAGAAAAGCGCAAAGTTATGACGATATCCAAGGCAATGATTATGAAATATAGGCATCACGTCTGTGTCAAGTAGACCGAAACAATTATGCATCTACTACGAGTACTCCACACATCGACCCACTCATGCCTGCATCTAGAGTATTAAGGTCATGAAGAACAGAGTAACGCATTAAGTAAGATGACATGATGTAGAGGAATAAACTAAAGCAATATGATGTAAACCCCATCTTTTTATCCTCGATGGCAACAATACAATATGTGCCTTGCTGCCCCTACTGTCACTCGGAAAGGACACCGCAAGATTGAACCCAAAGCTAAGCACTTCTCCCACTGCAAGAGAAACCAATCTAGTTGGCCAAACTAAACCAATATTTCAAAGAGAATTACAAAATATCAAATCATGCATATAAGAATTCGGAGAATATTCAAATAATATTCATAGATAAGCTGATCATAAATCCACAATTCATCGGATCTCGACAAACACACCGCAAGAGAAGATTACATCGGATAGATCTCCAAGAACATCGAGGAGAACATGGTATTGAGAATCAGTGAGAGAGAAGAAGCCATCTAGGTACTAGCTATGGACCCATAGGTCTGAGGTAAACTACTCACGCTTCATCGGAAGGGTAATAGAGTTGATGTAGAAGCCCTCCGTGATCGAATCCCCCTTCGACAAGATGTTGGAAAAGGCCCCAAGATGGGATCTCATGGGAACATCATGTTGCGGCGATGGAAAAGTATTTTCGTGGATGCTTCTGGTGGTTTGGGAATATATGTGAATATATAGGACAAAGAATTAGGTCAGGGGGTGTTGGAGTAGGCCACAAGGCTTGGGGCGCGCCCAACCTCCTAGGGCGCACCCCTGTGGCTTGTCGTCTACTCCAAGATCTTCTGACTTGGAGTCCAAGTCCAACAGGTGTCTTCTAGTCCAAGAAAAATCATTGCAAATGTTTTATTCCATTTGGACTCCGTTTGGTATTCCTTTTCTACAAAGCTCAAAAACAAGGAAAAAATAGAAACTGGCACTGGGCTCTAGGTTAATAAGTTAGCCGTGGAGGTTGTTGCGGTTGCAGTTGCGGTGGACGACGATGTCGGGGTATTGGCTCCGACGTGGTGGAGGAGGGCGGCAGTTGATGGGTGGGATGGGGTGGCGGACGGAGGACGGAGGATGTCGGGGTTTCACGACTGGTGGAGAGGTAGTTTTGGCGCCCACGAAGTACGAATGGGGAATCGGATGGGGGCGGGGGGAACTAAGGGGGAACCATGTTTCGGTCTGGGACGCACTTGTTTTTGGTTTTTTTGAACAGATGGAACGCGCTTGTTTGAAATCTGGGCAAAGTACAAACTTTGCCCCCTCTTAAATTTCGGACCTACTGCGGGTCGGGGGTAGTATGGTAATCCCAGGTGTCCCAATAGTGGGCAGGAGCGATTTCGGCCGAGTGCATGTGTGCTTAAGCGACCATGGTGTATGAATGTTTTTCGGAGGCGGTTGTGTGGCGTCTAGATGAAGCTACAAACCTACCCCGGTTTAGACCTTTGGACGTCGGGCTGGTAGGATTCACGGGTGGGAGTGAGAAAAGTAATTTCCTTCTACCAAACATTGGTCTCACGCAGTTTCGGGTGAGTAGTGGCTCTTTTGGCGCTTCGTTCGAAATTTTGAAACAGAAGCATTCATGTTTAGAGTACTCTTGAACTTTCAGGATTGACCTAAATAGACAACGTTAGATTTGACCTTGTATGTTTGAAATCCTCATTAAATTATGCGCTTCTTTTTGAAAATTTGACACTTGAAAATCCTATAACTATGATTATTTTGGAATGGAGGAGGTAAATTTGAATCTATTTTGTACACGACTATATATGCTATTATGTACAAAAGCAGAGCAAAGATTGGTGCCCCCATAATTTAGGTATGATTTACAAATGCCATGATATCGAATTCAAATAATTAAATGGACTTCATGTTGAATCGAATTTTTAAGCCACCTTAAGTTGAATTCAAATGTATGCTAGTTCATAGGTAGCTATTTATAATGTTCATTGTGTAACTTTTGTATGTATAATGTGCTTTACACACACAACATAAATTATACTCACGTTTATATTCGATTTCTAAAGTGATGTGTTGTCTGGAGTTCAAAATACTAACTCCGTGGATCAAGTATGTCGAATAATAGCATAGACATGCTCAAATTCGATAGAATATAGATGTCTGATGGATCAATGACCGTTCCTTATGTGAATTGCAAATATCATGATCCCATCCTAATATTTGGATACAATTTATATTTTTAATCAATGTGTACATCAGTCTTTTACGTGTAGTTTCACTCTCCATAGGCCCCTCCTCACACAGACGCTGACTTTCTCTCTCACACATGCTCACACACTCTCTCCCCAAGTGTCTTTCTCGCAGACATGCTCTCAATATAACCGCAACCATTTACGATCGTTTTCACTAACCTTTAACACAAGCACTCTTCCTCTCACAAGCATACACATGCACAATCCCCATAGACCCTTTCTATATACATAGACCTTCCTATGTGTCTCCCGCACGCACATTATCTTTAGGCATGTCTCTCACGCATTGTGTCAACCTCTCTTCCTAATTGACGAGTATGATTCTAGAAGAGCATTCTGTAGGATGCCCCTTAAAGTTAGGTTGGATGAATGGTAATATCAGAGATAAGGGGTTACCTTAGTCCGAGGACCTAGGGTTACAAATCCTAGCCGGCTTTGTCAGTGGATACACAGACCTTCACAACTTTGCTATCTTTTTCTTGTACAACTCGTCCTCCATGGGTCTCCCTAAATGCGTCACGGGCCATCAATGTGGCGTAGACGGAACCGAACCAAGGGCCTCACCTCGGCCCACCGGACCTCATGCGGTGACACACCCTCTGCCCTCAGGTCTCGTTATCTTATCACACCCACACATACCAACGCAGACACCACACAAAATATTTTCTCCTCATGCCTCTATCCCCTTCCCCTTGCATATACACACTCAAGGACATCTCTCGCCGTGACATCCTATTCGTCTCTCTGTAGACCTCTCTCATTTCTCGTGCTATCTCTCCCACGTCCCTGTCGGTGTACAAAAAGAGGGGTACACTTTTTGTACTCCTATAACTGTGCACGGGCAGTCTGAGCCGCGGATACCACCACACCAAGCAAGGCAATGGAGGTGAGCCAGGGTAAGACCGAAGCTCAAGAGAACTAGAACGACGCCAAGGCCAAGACCACGAAGAGCAAAGGGGACGAAGCGGACTCCCCTGGCAAGATCCTTGCCGGGGGACAGTTCTAGCAGCCCCGGCAAGACCCTTGCCGCGGCGACTCATCCCGCGCCTACGGAGAAAATCACCCTTGAGTCCACTGCGCACAAAGGGCAAGGATTCGGGAGACATCCCCGTGGCGGCATGCAGATCTTCGTAAAGACATTCAAGATCAAATACGCACTAAGGAGACGACAACCCTTGGCGGGATCCCAGCCGAGGAAGACCACAAGGCCCCCGGCAAGCGCCTTGCCGGGGATGACAGCAGGCGCCTCGGCAAGACCCTTGTCGGGGCCCCGACAAGGCCCTTACCAAGGACACCCGCAGGGCCACCATCAGGCCCACGCCGACTAAACCTCCACCACCGCATGCATGCAGCTGCCGACCCAACTAGCTGGGCAGGCACCTGCGTGGCGGCATGCAGATCTTCGTGAAGACCCACCACTGCGCCACCTCAGCTGCCTGCCTACCTATGTGGCATCGCAGGCGTCGCTGGCCAAGGCGCGTGTCGACACAAGAAGGAGCGACAGCGGACGAGACAGGTTTCTTCCCCGTCCTCGATAAAGCAAGGACACCTAAGCAAGACGCATTAAATGCGCCTTGTCATGTGATGCGAGGGATAACCTCGCATCACTGTACCCTTTCCACCTCCTGTGTGCCACTGTGGCAACCCCTTTTTCTATAAAAGGAGGCCCAGGACGACCAGAGGGAGGATTCGGCTTTTTGGAGCTCCTCACGCCCCATAGCTAGCTCAAGAACACAGATATACAATCCACCAAAGTAGGAGTAGGGTTTTACGCATCCTCGCGGCCCGAACCTGGATAAACGAACTGTGTGCTATCTGTTTGATCCGCTCTTCTCACGACCCCGCGCCCCGCTAACCACAGTAGGGATTTTTGTGATCCCATAGGTGTCGTTCCCACCGACAGTCCCCGTCCCCCCCCTGTCGGCCCCTCTATCCATGCCTCTCTCGAATACGGAATACATACACATACCTCTCTAGGCCCTGCCAAATACGTCAACTACACATTTACACATGTTGCATCACGTACCCCGTTGATCTAAAAATCCCTCTCTTCACGTTTATTTCGCATACAACATTCCTTTTGAATAAAACCACACAAAGTGTGGCCAAAAAATTATTTTAGAATTTCTACATATATACAACATTACAAAGTTATATAGAGGAGTATGAACGTTAATTTGCATTGCATGGTGCACCCAATGATATTTATTCCGCACTGTGAATTTTTGTATTTTTATACTATATATAAAGTTAGTCATAATAAAGAGAAAGGAAGAGCATCTCCCTCTGCATCACATACACCCCCTCCACGCCCCTTTCACGTATGCACACAAACTATCTCCAGGTCCTCTAAAAGTACGCCCCCGGCACATTCATGCATGTTTCATCTTTCTCTCAATATATACAGTGACGATCATTGTATTTGAAGCAAAAGCACGGTACGTACATTGGACTTCAGAATCCACTCATTACGGTCACCATTTATGTTTTGTGGTTATTATACAGTCACTGGATCACCATACAACTCTGTATTTCCTCAAGACACAACTAGTTGACTAGTCAAACGCTCCACGTGGCACCTCTAGTGTTGCATCACATTGTCTCACTACCATTGGGCCCACCTGTCGACGTGTATAAGAATGAAAACAAATGAAAAAAATATTGAACGGTGGTTTGAAGTCATGACCGCGGGCACAACGTACAAGGTGGCCTTGTATTGGTTTGTTGAGCCATCTGTTTTAACACACATGAGCTATTGTGGTGATTATACACACACGCACGCATGAACACGAACTGCATGCACGCAACACTCACACGAACACATGCAGCCACGCACGCATGCAACACTCACATGTACACACGCAGCCATGCACGCACGCAACATTCACACGTACACACACAGCCACGCACGCACGTAACACTCACATGCATGCATGCACACACCACACGACCAACACACACTCTCACGCTCAAGTGCTCAACCTACACGTGCATGCGCACACATTAGGCCCAGACAGACACATACACAACCAGGTGGTTCCCGCGCACGGGTTGGAGTCTTGTTGCGCCTGCGTAAATTTGTGTTTATTTGACATTTTTCCTATACGAACTGACAGGTGGGACCCACAAGGAACATGGTCAATTTAACTAGTCAACATAGTGCCACGCAGACTATTTGGCCGATCAACAGAGTGCAATCCGATGTTGAACGATGAGCAAGTGACCGTATAATCACCGCAAAACGTATATAGTGACAATAATGCGCGTATTTCATAGTCCGGTGATCGTATTACGCTTTTCGCTTGAAATACACTAACTGACCGTGTATTTATCTCTTCTCTCGCTCTCTCTGTGGAGCCGAGTAGGCCAACGTGTCAGTGCCTAAATCGGCGCACGCCACCCCATTATTGTTGTACTGGTTTCGTAAGAGCGAACAAGCATTCACGTCTACTGTACAAACTGTAGATATGAGTTACAAATGCTATGAAGACGAATACAAATATTTGAATCCACTTTAAGCCCAATTTCTCTCTATAGGCCCTCTAAAAGTACATCTATATACGTTCTCGCATGTTACATCTAACAACTATGCAATACAGCACTACTACTACACTCTAACACAATAAATCATATGTGTTTTTAGTTTTACTAGACCTCATATTGTTACTTAATTATTCAGTTTGCATACATTAAAATTGCCTTTAAAATGTATGGCTAATATCATCTACCGCACGGGAAAAACCTAGCCCTTGTCTGTTCAATCGGGTTTGTATCGATGGATCGTGCGAAACAACAAAACTATAGTAGTACTACAGTACAAGTAATAGTTCCCTGGGCCGCCGTGTCATGTACTCCTCCGTCGTAAGAGTGGAGCGCTTGTTTTCATTAATGTTCTAGTCCCTTTCACCGACATGTGGGACTTCAAGCAACCGGGTCCACGTGACATACCGAAATAATAGTGCAGAGCAGCAGGGGTGAAGCACCCCAGTCATGGCGCCGACATAGTAATGAGCAATGAGGCGTCAAATTGCAAAGTTGCACCTTTCCCGCAGTTAAGTTGGAGGGATGAAGTAATAATGCTAAAAAATAAGTTGGAGGGACGAAGCAACCATCATTTCACTCGTTGCTGAATCTGCTTCTCCCTCATCTTCTTCAAGTTAACCACGTGTTGCTTATGCCGTTGTTTTGCCTCATGTGGGACGCGGATCGGCTTGGTAAAGCACTGACACGTGGAACCACATGTTAGCAAACCGCCAGGCCAACGTCCTCTAAAAATAAGAAACCTCCCCTTCCACCCGCGCGACAAAATCACCTCATTTTTGCTAACCTTGATACTATAATTTTTTAGATCAATATAATCGAGATTTGTATAAATAGCACACAAGAGCAAAACCAAGTGGTACGGTTAATGTCGTGGAATTGTCACGGTAGATGTCCTAGTGTCAGGACTTAGTCGTGAGGCCAACGCATCTATGTGGTAGCTTGAGAGGGATTGAGCGGAATCGAGAGACGCAACACAAGACAAGGATTTAGACAGCTTCGGGCCCCGGTAAATATCATCCGGTAACAACCCTACATGCTGTTTGAGGCTAGGTCTCATTATCATAACGAGGGAGTCGCCGTAAAACGGCTCTCTCAGTTATGGCTAGCCCTAAGATTGTTTCTTCTTGCTTGTTCCTCTTTGGGGAGCCCTGCCCCTCCTTATATAAGTTGAAGGGGCGGATTACATGTAGAGTCCAACTCGGACTTAAGACTTAACTATTCTGACTTCTCTTCATGGGCTTCTTAACATCTTGGGCTTCATAACGTCTCGGGCTTCATAACGTCTCAGGCTTCATAACCCCTGGCAACCCAGTTATCACTGTCTGCCGGGTTACGACTGGAGCCGGTTTATGATGGTCTGCCTGTTTATAACTGGTGCCGGTTTATGATGGTCTGCCTGTTTATGACTGGTGCCAGTTTATGATGGTTTTCCGGTTTATTATGGTCTGCCGGTTTATGATTGTCTGCTGAGTTATCATCTGACTTAACTCCTGCCGGGTTATCATCTAACTTAATTCCTGCCGGGTTATCATCTGACTTAACTCCTGCCGGGTTATCAACCTACCTTAACTCCTGCTGGGTTATCAACCTGCCTTAACTCCTGCCGGGTTATCATCTGACTTAACTCATGCCGGGTTATCAACCTGCCGGTTTACCGTCTGGGTTAACTACCTGTCTTAACTATTTGTCTTAACTGCCAGCCGGTTTACCAAGTCCCAGCCGGGTTATAACTCCGGCAGGATCATACCGTGGGGTATATCCCCGACATTAGCCCCCAGTTTAATTTGGATTTATCCATGTTAAACTGATCCCGATCATCCTTAAGTCCTTGTCACTTCCTTCTTCTAGAAAATCCAGGTCAATTGGCCGGCTTCATAATCAATTTGCTGACATTGGTTTGTCACAGAGAAATATTATGAAGAATAATTCATTTGACTCAACTCCCAATGCTTAACAAAAATATTGGTCTTTGAAATACTCATCTGATGTTCAGCCGGTTTAAGAATGTAGAACTTTGCCGGTTTAAGAATGTATAACTTTACCGGTTTACCATTTCCAGTTTACAAATATTGATGGCACCGGGTCATAATTGTAGTTAACATCAAGCTTGAAAATATACCTCCTTTGTATGCATATCACTTGTAGCCCCCAAGTCTTAAGAAAGGAGTGTAGTAACTACTTAAGACTTGCTTCAATATAAATGTTACAATCTTGAAGAAATCCAGTTTGTTCATCACTGGTCATAAACTGAGTATTCCATATATGTAGCCCCCAAGTGTCGGGTTGTCATGCTTGCAGCAACCTGGGACTTGTAACTTCCTGATGCTCATAAAAACTTCAACCAGTGTAGCCCCCAAGGGCCGAGTCATTATGCAAATAATGAGCAGGGACTTTGAAAATATGATCATGTAGACTTTAACAGCAACGTGTAGCCCCCAAGGGCCAGGTCATTATATATACTTAAATTGTTGACAGGAGCAATTGGTAGCCCCCAAGGGCCGGCTCATTACAATGTGATGAGTCGGGTCTTCAATAAGGTGATGAAAGAATGACTTTGCATTAGCCCCCAAGTGCCATGGTGCATGCTGGCAGTGACATGGGACTTTCATATTTGATATAATCTCAATTTGAATAATGTAGCCCCCAAATGCTGGGTCGTAAGCCTGTAGCGACTCAGGACTATTCCTTCCATTGTAGAATAAATCATATACATTGATGAAATAACAGCCATTGCGCTAAAGCGACTTTGAAAACCTCAATCATAATATTGGTTATTGATAACCATAATAAAAATCCAGCCGTGTTGGTTATTAAAGATTTGAATAATATAACCTGGTTTGAAAACCGGTTCCTGCCATATAAACCGGTATATCTGTACCCATATGATACATGCTATGATGATGTAATGATGATGCAATGTATGACGCAATATATAACGATGTATGTGTATGATCAAGAGGGTTTAAGCTATGGTTTAGATACGACCAGAGCCCCTAAGTAGTCATAATTGTGGCATTGCGCCGATCAAGAGGCGTAGCTATAGTTCGGATATGACCAGAGCCCCCAAGTGATTTCCCTGGTGGCCTTATGCATATCAAGAGGTGTAGCTATGGTTCGGATACGACTAAACCCCCAAGTGATTTCCCTGGTGTCCTTATGATTATCAAGAGGTGTAACTATGGTTCGAACCCATAGCCCCCAAGTGATTTTCCTGGTGGCCTTATGCCTATCAAGAGGTGTAGCTATGGTTAGGATACGACCAAGCCCCCAAATGATTTTCCTGGTGGCCCTTATGCCTATCAAGAGGTGTGACTATGGTTCGAACATAGCCCCCAAGTGATATTGTGAGCTGTGCTCAAGGGATACCCATGTTTGAGTTGTGCTCTGCAACAGACTCTCTTTGGCCCCTTATGATAATATTGGCTTGATAGACGGATCAAGAGGGTAGTAACACTATGTTCTCTTTGGTGAATACACCTATGTTTGAACAGGAAGCCCCCAAATGATATAGTGAGCTGTGCTCCAGGGGAACCTATGTTTGAGTTGTACTTTTGCAACACACTCTCTTTGGTCCCTTTAAATTTTTCTAAGGACTCGAACTTGCGAGAGATTATTTTTTTAAACCGGAAATTCTTAAACCGGATAGTGAGAGCTTCAAAGCTTTGTGGGAGACAGCTTTCCCTTGAACCGGATTTTAAACCGAAATCTTTCTTTTTAAACCGGAAATTTTTCGACGGCCTTTAAATTTGCACCAATACGGCGGTTTAGGGTCCTGCATTAGACAACTTTGCAAGACGGAGTAATTTCTTTTTTAAAGAAAGCAATATATAATATAGAAATATACTGGATGAATTTCACCTAATATGTCAGGCCAGTTAATATCCATCACGGGGTTGATGATCACCATGGTGAAGCTGAAATTAATCATGGCCGAGTCGGCCGCGGGAGCAGACAGATGAGTTGGCCACGGTGTTGTAAGCCGGTGCGGACGAGCAAGTTGTCCTCCTCATTGTAATCCGGCGTGGATGCATGAACCGGCCGCGAGGGCGGACGATAAGCCAATCGCGTGAGTTGATGTAGTGGGGGTGACAACCTGCACAGGATGAGTGCTAGTACAAAAGTAATATTTGCTCACACCCCTTTTGCAACACCTTTTTGTAAGGAATAATGGTCCTGTGAAAAAATATCATAGACCAGAGTAATTGTTCGCAAACAATTTAATATGTGCTGATAAAATATATAGAAAAGATAGCACTTGGTTACTTATCAGACAATTGCGGGCACCGATATTGGATGATATAGTCGGACGTTAACTTTATCCAATCTTTAAATCGCCGGACGCGTCTGACAACCTTAGTCAAAATACAGACTAGCAGTTGGAGTAATAGTACTGCCTCTGATTTTTTTTTCTTGGCGTTTATGCTTATCCCGCATACCACAGCAAAAATCAGATTGCCTTACTCCTGGATTGCTACGGAAGAGGCGTCAGGCAGTTGCAATAATCGGCTTAGAGCCACTGTATCCTTGTGCCCACGTTTTCCTCCCCCGCCTCTCTTTTTTTTTTAAATAACCAGCTCTTCTAACTGATGATACATGGACGGAACTGAACACCAGGAGCAGAGCTTTTATGTCATCTAAAAACTGTAAATGTTGCTATCAGACCCGCCAGAGTTGCTATCGCTCCGGCCTCTTCCACTGATCTCTGTGTTTAATATCACTGTACCCTTCGGGGGTGACGTCCAGCGGACTACGTTATCCGTGTTTGCCCAGTGCTCTCGCCCCTGGAACTGAGATATGGCCGTTTTACTGGCTTCTAATGTCGGGTTCTTATTCATGGACACAATCCAGCAATGGTCTTCCTCCTGCAGCCAATCTTGTCTAAAGTTTCCGAAACAACCTTGTTTGGCAGTCCCCATCCTTTTCCTCATAACATATCTCCACGGCTCGGCAACATGAGCCGTTTTGAAGCGTAGCAGGGCGAGCTGCTGCGAAGACGAGTCGGCCAAGCCAGCAGCGACGGGGGCGGCTCAAGGCGGGTGGCAAAGGCGGTTCAAAGCGCGGCCGCAGCGGAGGTGGCACAAGGCCAGGGTAGTTCGGCGCACCGGCGAAACCAGCAGGGCAACAACTTAATGCGGCAGCTGGTCCGGTGAAGTAACGGCAGCAATGGCAGGTTATAACAACAACGAGTCCGCAGAAGTAACGACAGCAGCCGGCGGTTTAACGCAGGCCACGGACGCGGCCGACGGTTCTCATTACAGTGAGTAATCGGTGCAACAGCAGTCGGCGATGCGCATCTGCCATAGTCGATCTTGATCAGCTCACGGAGGCGTTGGTGGAGCCTTGACCGGTTCAGCACGATAAAGGTGACTCGCCCTGCGGCAACTTGAACCGGCCAGAATGAGGCGCCGTGGAAGCAGCCAGGGATGGCGAGTCACTCGTGACTCTCAGGCTTGTCCGGCAACTTGAACCGGAGACGAGGTGGAGGTAGCACAAGGGCGCGGTCACGGGTAGTGAAACGGCACGTGAGGATGGCAGCAGCTCGTAGCAGTGGTGAACCGGCGCACGGGGTGCAGCAATAGCAAATCCGCGCGATGGATGCCGGGGCCTAGGCGTCAGCGTGCAGGCAAGACCTCAGCGGAGGCGGTAGGAGCAGCTGCAGCGAATCAGCTCAGCAGAGTTGAAGTCGGTGGGTCACAAGCTCGGCGGTTTGGAAACAGGCAGAGGCACCGGTTTGAGCGGGGCCGGTTACGGGGCGGCCATGAGGAGGTGAGATGGTCGACAGAATCCGGCGACTTAACACGGGGCCATTCTGTGTGAGATAGGCGACTTGAAGCCCTGGCGGAGGCTAAACCGGCGGGCGGTTTGAAACTGCGGCACTCGGCGCGGTAGCTCAGACGTGGGCGCGGGCGCGGCTTGACTCGGAAGCGGCGTAACCCGGGGCTTGATCCTGTTTTGAGGCCGCAGGACCGAGCTTGGCTGTGGCGAGCAGTACGTGGCTCGGAGGCGCGTCTTGGGCGCGGAGATGAACCGGCTACGTCGAGGCGCGTCTTGGACGGAGGTGGCGCAATTCAGGCAAGAGGCGGAAGCAGCGACCGCGGAAGGCGGCTCGTCCTCGCCGGTTTTGAAGATGGCCAGCAAAAGCATCCCACGGCGGAAGAATCCAGCAGCTCTAGGTAGTAAAACCGATCTTGAGGTCATCCGTGACCACAGCAGCAGCGGAGCAGGGCCACGGTAGCGTTGGCAGCTCGAGCGGGCTGACCATTGCGGAGGTGGACGGTGACAAGGCGAGCGGCGGTTGATTCTTGAGGCGGTGGCAGTTGTGGCCGGCTCGAGGAGGCGAGGCGCAGGCGGTTTACGACCGCAGTTAGATGGGCAGCGGCTCAAGGCCGCAACGGCGCCTTGGAAGTGGGCGGAACGGGAGCAGAGCCTGCGTGACGCGGCATGGCGCGAGGTGGAGGCGGCCTGCTCCAGGGACAGCGGTGGCGAAGACCACGGCGACAGCGGAGGCGAGCCGCTGGCTTGATACGAGGCTCGGGGTCCGGGTCAACGACAGAGTCGGAGCCCGTGGACGACCTGTTCCTAGGTCATGGGCTCGTGGCTCTCTTCTCTGTGTGTTTTTTCTTTGAAAATTACCCTGATGATGATCCAGCTGCCGCTCTTGGAATCTTGTGACTCGGATGGAGGTAGTAATCTCATCTATTAGCACTCAAGTAGGAGTAGTACTAGTCTTGGACTTGTGGACGTGGACTAGTACTAGTCTTGGACTTCTGACTCGGCTGCCGCTCCTGTAACATGTACTAGTGCAAGTACTAGTTGATTTTTTCAGATTTGACTTTTCTTCACATCGGGGAAAAAGGCTAGCAACAGACGGTCGATTCCCACGGCGCGGGACTTGTGGACGTAGAGCAGCAGCGACTCGGAGTTGATCCGATTTAAAAACGCGAGGTTAACTCGGAACAGACCAGCGGTTTAGACGAAACTGCAGAGAAACGACGATGGCTTGGTGCGGCCGTTCAACCAGGGTTGACCCGCCGGTGAAAATGTTGCCTTGGTAATTTCTGATTGAGGGGATTTGATGCCTACGTGAGTAGCGGCTTTCCCAGTGTGGGTCCCTCCACACTAATTAAGGAAAATGTTGTAATCTTTGGCCACTTTCAATTGTATTGAACGAACCGTGTCGGACTTTCTTGGGATATTGAAATCTTCGTGGACGGCAATCATTCGTACGTGGCCGATCGAACAGCCGCCCGACACAGTAGTCATCGGACCCGGTCGCCGATTCTCCGCTGTCAGCTTCTGTAGCGGTAGTTTTGGTTTCGGCGAGAATAATTCCTTCTCTTGATCTCGGCGAGTTATGACGGTAGCCACGATCCAGCCCTAATGTTCTCTTGATCTTGAATCTCGAATATACCGTTTGACTGTTCGTCAATGATGTAAACTTCTGTGCCGGTTCTTTTCCACCCAGCAAATCACGAACTTCTCAATCCCTGAAAAGATCCCTTCAAGAACTCAACACCACCGTGCGCGGGCCCCACGGTGGGCGCCAACTGTTGTGGAATTGTCACGGCAGATGTCCTAGTGTGAGGACTTAGTCGTAAGGCCAATGCATCTATGTGGTAGCTTGAGAGGGATTGAGCGGAATCGAGAGACGCAATACAAGACAAGGATTTAGACAGCTTCAGGCCCCGGTAAACATCATCCGGTAACAACCCTAAATGTTGTTTGAGGCTAGGTCTCATTATCATCACGAGGGAGTCGTCGTAAACCGGCTCTCCCAGTTATGTCTAGCCCTAAGATTGTTTCTTCTTGCTTGTTCCTCTTTGGGGAGTCCTGCCCCTCCTTATATAAGTTGAAGGGGCGGGTTACATGTATAGTCCAACTCGGACTTAAGACTTAACTATTATGACTTCTCTTCATGGGCTTCTTAATATCTTGGGCTTGATAACGTCTCGGGCTTCATAACGTCTCAGGCTTCATAACCCATGGCAACCCAGTTATCACTGTCTGCCGGGTTATGACTGGTGCCGGTTTATGATGGTCTGCCTGTTTATGACTAGTGTCGGTTTATGATGGTCTGCCTGTTTATGGCTGGTGCCGGTTTATGATGGTCTGCCAGTTTATGATTGTCTGTTGACTTATCATCTGACTTAACTCCTGCCGGGTTATCATCTGACTTAACTCCTGCCGGGTTATCATCTGACTTAACTCCTGCCGAGTTATCAACCTGCCTTAACTCCTGTCGGGTAATCAACCTTCCTTAACTCTTGCCGGGTTATCATCTGACTTAACTCCTACCGGGTTATCAACCTGCCGGCTTACCGTATGGGTTAACTGTCTGTCTTAACTATATGTCTTAACTGTCAGCCGGTTTACCAAGTCCCAGCCGGGTTATAACTCCGGTCGGATCATACCGCGGGGTATATCCCCGGCAGTTAAGGGAATCCACAATGTGTAGTCAAATGTGAAAATAGCTTATTTTGATGTATCTATGGCTCGTATCGGGGGGTATGAACCATGGAAAAGATAGAATACAGTAGATATTACACCTATATAAATAAAGAATGAGTTCACAACAGTACCAAAAGTGGTGATTTATTTTCTTATACTAACGGAGCTTATGAGATTTTTTGTTGAGTTTTGTGTTGTGAAGTTTTCAAGTTTTGGGTAAGGATTTGATGGATTATGGAATAAGGAGTGGCAAAAGCCTAAGCTTAGGGATGCCCAAGGCACCCTGTCACGCCCCCGATTTGACCATACACTAATCATGCACGCAAACATGTACGATTAAGATAAGGGACTCACGGGAAGACATCACAACACAACTCTAGACACAAATTAAAATAATACAAGCTTTATATTACAAGCCAAAGACCTCGAGGGCTCGAATAGACAAGAGTCAGCGGAAGCAACAATATTTGAGTACAAATATAAGTCAAACAAGTCTGCCTTAAGAAGGCTAGCACAAAAGCAACAATGATCGAAAAGGCAAGGCCTCCTGCCCGGGACCTCCTAACTACTCCTCGAAGTCGAACTCCATGTAGAGTCATCCTCGGGATCCTCTGGCTCCTGGACTCCATAATATGATCGCAATAACCGGGGAAAAGGGGAAAAAGAAGTAGGAAAGCAACCGTGAGTACTCATCCAAAATACTCGCAAGCAAGGATCTACACTACATATGCATTGGTAACAATGAAATGGATAGTATTTGTGGACTGGACTGCCGAATGCCAGAATAAGAGGGGGATAGCTAGTCCTATCGAAGACTACGCTTCTGGCAGCCTCCATCTTGAAGCATATAGAAGAGAGTAGATGGTAAGTTCACCAAGTAGCATCGTATAGCATAATCCTACCCGGCGATTCTCCCCTCGTCGCCCTGTGAGAGAGCGATCACCGGGTTGTATCTGACACTTGAAACGGTGTATTTTATTAAGTATTCGGTTCTAGTTGTCATAAGGTCAAGGTACAACTCCGGGTCATCCTTTTACCGAGGAACACGACTATTCAAATAGATAAACTTCCCTGTAGGGGTGCACCACATTACTCAACACGCTCGATCCCTCTAGTCGGACACACTTTTCTGGGTCATGCCCGGCCTCGGAAGATCAACATGTCGTAGCCCTACCTAGGCTCAACAGAGAGGTCAGCACGCTGGTCTAAATCCTATGCGCGCAGGGGTCTGGGCCCCTCGCCCATTGCACACCTGCACGTTGCGTACGCGGACGGTGAGCAGACCTAGCAACCTCCATTACAAAGGAAGTTGCGTTACGCGGTCCAACCCAGCGCGTGCCGCTTAGTCGCTAACGTCAAGAAGGCTTCAGCTGATACCATGACGTCGAGTGCCCATAACTGTTCCCGCGTAGTTGGTTAGTGCGTATAGGCCAGTGGCCAGACTCAGATCAAATACCAAGGTCTCATTAAGCGTGTTAATTGATGTAATCGCGAACGCCGACCAGGGCCGGGCCCACCTCTCACCTAGGTGGTCTCAACTTGCCATGTCGCTCCTCCACAAAGATCCACCCAGAGGGCCGTCGGGACAAATGTCCTTTCAGCCCCCAATCCGTGAATCACTCGTGGGTACTCTACGAGCCGACCCGACTTTAGTCACCACATGTATCATATATTATGTATATAAGTATATACCCGTGATCACCTCCCGAGTGATCACGACCTGATAATATAGCATTGTAGGCGGACAAGAATGTAGGGCCACTGATGATAAACTAGCATTCTATACTAAGCATTTAGGATTGCAGGTAAAGGTAACAACAGTCGTAGCAAGGACAGGATATGCAGCAAAATAGGATTAACCGAAAGCAGTAACATGCTACACTACTCTAATGCAAGCAGTAGAGAGAAGGAATAGGCGATATCGGGTTGATCAAGGGGGAGCTAGCCTGGTTGCTCTGCAGACAAAAACAAACCCTCAAAGGTGAAGTAGTCGATCACTGGTTCAACCGCGGTCTCGGGGTCTACCGGAAAGAAGTAACGGAGGGGGAACACAATAAATAACAGAGCAATCAAAGCATCACAAAGCATAACATGGCAATACGCGGTGCTAGGGGTGACCTAACACGGTGCTAGGGGTGACCTAACGCAGTACTAGGTGCTACCAGCGAAGGGGGGAAACATCCGGGAAAGTATTCCCGGTGTTTCGCGTTTTTGCACAGATGAATCAGAGAGAGAGATAGTTGCATGTTCGCTTGCTAGGGACGTGTGGTGAACGAACGGACTGCGTGTTCGGATTCGTCTCGTCGTTCTTAGCAACTTCCATATATAAAATATTTTCATCCGAGTTATGAATTATTTTATATGAATTTCCAAAGTTTTATTGTTTTTTTAAATTTATTAGTAATTCGAAATGAATAACCAAATGGCTATGTGTACCCAAATGGGTACACAGCCAGAGAGGCTGACTGGTGGGCCATTGCCCAGTCAACAGTCAACTGAGTTGACTATTGACCTGGTCAAACTGATAGGTGGGGGGTCCATCTGTCATTGACTCATGTGTTAATTGGATTGATTAAATTAGTATAATTAGTGGTGGGGCCCCACTGCCATGGACTTAACTGAAGTTAGACTTATTCTAAACATTTAGTTAACCGAAGGGGCCCAAATGTCATCTCCACATTAGGCTAATTAGCTACTGATTTAACCTAAAAATAATCTAGCACTAATCTAATTGGCCGGCCATGCTGGGCAGTATCAAGCCGACTATACATGGCTGGGCACGCACGCACGGGAGTGCACGGCGGCCACAGCCAGCAGCTGCAGCAGTAGCTAAAGCAGAGCAACGGCGCAAGGAGCATCATACATAGCACAACGGCAACGTAGCATCAGCGCACCGGCAGAGGCAGCAAGCAGCAGCGGGCACTAGCGGCGGCAACTGCGGGCGGCTGCGGGCGTGAGAGTGCAGGCAGGCGCAGGTGCATGCGTGGGGCGGCAAGCAGGGCCGGGCACGGCCGGGAGCGATGGGCGCGGCGTCGGACGAGCAGCAGGCGGCGGAGGCGGGCGCGGTCGGACGGCAGTAGCGGCAAGGCTATGGGCAGGAGCGCTCGAGCGGGCACAGGGGCGTGACGGCGCGAGTAGCGGCAAGCAGCAGTAGGTAGAAAGCAGCAGCAACACAGGAGCAGCAGCGTGCACGTACGCGGACACTGAGCTTTTGCCATGGTGGACAAAGCTCACAGGACGACCACAAACGGAACGGATCGAGCCGGAGAAGAGGGGGAATCGGACTAGGAGCTCACCGCGATCTCGATGGTGAGGTCGGCTTTGCCGGGGACGGACGGAGCTAGGCGAATCGACAATGAAGGTGGTGCGGCCATGGCGCAGGGAGGCGGGTCGTCGGCGATGGGGAGGAGCACTCCAGCTCGATCTCGTGGTTGCAGTCGAAGCAGTAGAGGCGAGCGGATCTCCTGGACCAGCCCCTAGACGCCGGGAAGCTCGATGGCCTCGCCGGTGAGGTTGTCCGCGGTGGCAGCCGCGTCGGGATTGAGCGGGGGGAGAGAGAGCGAGCGAGGGGAAGGGGCCCTGGGGGTTCTTGGGTTGGCGGGGCGTGCGGGGGCAACCTAGTAGGGCGCAAGGGGACCTTGATGCCGTGGACGATCGTATTGTGTCCATGGGGGTTGAGGTGAACAGAGGAAGGGGGATGACATGAGGTTAGGTGGGTTGGGCCTGCCATTGAGCTTTATGGGCCAAAGTGGCCAGTAGATTAGGTCCTGCCTGTTTTCATGTATTTATTTAACTACTTGCATTTTAGTTGTTTTTTTCTATTTAGTTTTTGCCTTCAAGTGACTTTAGTTAATGTGAAAATTAGGACACAATTATTAGGCAATAAAGTGAAGAGGCCGACAAAGTTTGAAGTCAAATGGAATTGTATAATTATTTGTTCAAAATGAAATGGCTATTTTATTTGTTGTTGGACATCTTTATATTATACTAGGGATTACCCGATGAGTCAAATGACATTGGTTTCAACATGAAAATTGCTCATGGGGATTTATATTAATATCCAAATATTTTAGATTTATAGTTTGAGGAAATAATAATTTAACTTGTCTTTTTTTTAATTTGAATTTGAGGTCGGTTTGGAACAAAGTGATGATTAGCAAAAATTAATTATGATGATGTGTCACCATTAATAGGAGTTTACTGTGGCATGACACCCGGGGTGTTACAATTCTCCTCCACTATAAGAAATCTCGTCCCGAGATTTAAGAGGGGGAGTAAGAGAGCGAGTCTTCTTGGTCCTGGTTGCCCTTAATGAAGTGGTTGACCCATGGCATTGATGTCTTCATTACTCTGCTTCAGTCATCATGATGAAGTCGGCATCCTTTCTTCAGGATCTCCATCATACTTACGACAGAATAAGGGGGGGGGGGTATTCCGTAAGAACAGACCTCTACAAGGTTGACTATCTGGTCGATAACATCAGGGAAGGTGGCGGAAAGTGACTCTCGAATTGAAACTTAAGGAAATATTGAGAGCAAGGTAAGAAGGTGCAATAAGAAGTTTCAAACGGATAGGCAATCGTTCGTTGCCTGAAACAGAGTGTGAAAGGGGTTCAGAACAATGGGAATAAGTATTATGTTCGATACCAGAATTGATCACTAGGAAGGTGGCTCACGAATTACATACGAAACGAAGCGCAAGGGATAACTTTGACAACAGGGTGTACAAGAGAGTCAGGTTTCGATCCTGTGGAACTGTGGGTTATGGGCCCACCATGTGGGTTAAATGTAGGAACATCACTGACATCTTGAACGGTCATGATAGCAAGGCATGTAAGTGGATAGCCTATCCGTTATGTCGGCAACAACATCGGTTCCAAGGGCGAGGGACAAGAGAACCATTTTCCTGCTCGTTGAACGAGGCGGACCAATAGGCAAAGTTCTCATCCATTGATGGCTACCGAAATGTCATCAACAATAGGAACATGGTCTTGCTGACAGAATTGTACAACGAGGTTTTTACATAAGCAGGAGAATATTACTGCTTAGACCATATAGATCACAAGAAAGGTTAAACCAAACAATGGAAAGGAAAATATGATTATCAAATTAAACAGAACAATGGAAAGGAAAATGTGTTAAAATACATATTCCAGGGGTATATCCTTCCCACGGGCAAATAGGGTATGATATCCATGACAGGTATAAAGTAGAAAACCCTTTAGGTAAGGGGATAGAAACTTCATGACATTACCCATACAACGGTGTTTGGATAATTGATAAAGAAAATTTAGTATTGTGCTTCAAATGTTCTTCCTGAAAATCGGAGTACCAGTGACATGCTTCGAGATAGCATTGACAAGGTCTTCAAGCAAAGGTCAGACTCTGGATACACGAAGGATCCATCAGGAACAACTTGTAGAATAAGTCTTACAATTTCCTCATGAAAGACTGGATAACCTTGCAGAAAAGATAACTATAACACTGGGTGCTCCGGCCAGGTGTGCTAGGCATGACATCACCTTACCCGGTCATAAAATACCAGTGTTATAACTCTTGGAATTATGTTCCAACCGTCATATCTGACCGAGATTCAGATCTGATTGGGGTCATGATACCTCAGACTCATGATGTCTGATAAGAAAATGGTGCGACACAAATTGACGAGATGATATTGTAAAATTCTCGGGAAATGAACTATGGAAGCGAGTTCCGAAATAAGAGTTCATCAGCAAACTAACGAGAGGATGAGGAGGTGGCTGATGGAATCAGCGACAATTCATTGAGATTTTCAAAAGATGGATTTCCACACTTATGTGAACAAGGAGATAATATTTGTCAGATCAAATGTTATAATGAGGTATGCTCGAGGATAAACATACACAATTAAACATTGGTTGAAAGGTGCACCCAAAATATGGCTTAGGTAGCACGATCAATGTTAGAATGGTGATCCAGTCACCAATAGTTAAAAATGAAGTGTTAACCATTAACTTCAAAGCAATAGGGTTGCTAGAAGTTTTGAATTCACACATCCTAGTTAAATGGCTGGTATCCCGGTTAGAAACAACACGGGGACCAAGATATGAACGGAGATGGCAAGAAGTATTACTATATCATGAATTCTTAAGAGGTGGTGAAATTCTCACAACATTCTTGACATAATAGATGGTAATACTCCAAGGTAGAACATAATACCAGCTGGATAGAAAGGAACTTAAGGTACTACACGAAACATGAACAAGTTTGTGTTGGGGGGGGAGGGAAATAAAGTTGCCGATGATAACACAATTCATCGAGGGGCAAGGATGGTATTTCTCATCAAGAATTTGATAGATATCCTGGAAGAACCCAGAATGTTGATGATGATCATGACACAATTGTCGAGAGATTTCATGAAGATGTAATCGATCGGCGATGACATCAAGTCAAAAGAATGATGAAGCGAAAGGTTATTGGAACCACGGGTACGACACAAACTCGAAATTAAACTTGTTGTTCAAGGCGAAAAGATATGATGAGGAAAATTGACGTAGGCTTAACTCATCATCGAAAATTGTCCTCCGAGAAGAAGGAGCGGGTAGGACAGTTAAAATTTAGCACGATAATTACAAAGCCGGTCGGGCTATGAAGGACTTGAAGGAATATTAAACTCGTAAGCAACGAAAATTATTTAGAGTTATTGAATCATAGTGCGGAATTGATTCACTTATTGGTGTCCTTGAGTGACTAAAAACTCGGAACTAGGGGAAAATTGAAATCGGTGAGAATGTTATACTTGGAGACGGCTTGCAATAAGAAACATGGTTCTGTGATATTATCAAGATACCAGAGAGTAATACTCGAAAGTAGGACAGAATAAAGGCTGGACAGGTGCATTGATCTGTAGAAGACAAGTACTTTAACTTGTCCAAGAAAGGAATCAAAGAATATCAATATGGCCAGAATCATGATTGCAAAAGACCAGATCCCATATATACTTATACCAAGGGAATAATTAATTTAAGAGAAGCCTCCATGATAAGATCTGCATCGTCTCCATGGGCATGAATGCAAGGTTCAAGGTCGACTCCCACTTATCCAACGCACAACCTTTCATTCACTTCTCGTTTTCGATGAAGTTGTAGTGTTGAAATCTTATTTGACATAACACAGGTAGAGTATGACACATAGTTGTTTCCGGGTTCACACAGATTCGAAAAGGCATAGGTTCATCCCACAGGGGCATCTTAGGAACATAAAACACAACCTTCAGGAGTAATAAACATAAGCTTGAAAGCAGAGCATGGTTGACAAAAGGAGAGGATACAATTTACCAAAGGCATTATGTATCGGAGAAAGAACTCACAAGGTTATTAATTATGAAGGACAATGTCGGATAATAATCCAACGGCGAATATGGCGATCCACAACGGAGCTAATGTGAGTATCGATACCCAATCAGAGGAAGAAATAATGCAAAGGCATCATTTTATAGAACACCTGAATAATTCAATGATTAACTAACAAAGGAATTATGATTTTAAAATCAAGAGATCAGGAGCAAACACTCTGATCAAGGATGGATAAATTGAGCAGGCTTAGGGATACAATTGATGGCAATTTGATTGGTCGAGATCGAGCCCATGTTTAAAATGATGTCTGAGCCGGAAGGATGAATTCTAGGATCTGATTGAGGATTGCGAGCATTCGCAACATATTGAATCAGCGGACTCAAAATGATAATGACAAAGGATAATATGAATATTGCTAGTCATATGGAACGCATCTGTAATGCAAGCAGACAAGTATTTGTCGAGCAATAGCGGGTAGAGGATTATCGGAAGGTCGGATAGTATTTCAATGTATCCTGTGAATCATATGAACAATGGGTGAAGAACGGATACTCGGTAAGTGCGAGGAATTATCCTAGGGGGTATTCATGGGGCAAGAACTGCAAGGCTGTAACGCCCCAAGACCGGAGCTTCAGATGCCTTCCATGTTTTCGAGTGTTGTCGGGTGATTCGTTTTGGTTCGTTGCATCATGTGCATTGCATCATGTCATCATGTCATAAGTCTTTGGCATCTCAACTAAATAATTTGTGTGGATCTTCAATCCATTTAAATCGAGGGAAGAGTGACTTCTCTTTATAACATTATCCTCCTAATATTTAGAGAGCTATTATAAATATTCCATTAACATGGAATCACCCATCACACAATTGCACTACTCTTCAACTTTTCTTTTATCCGACTCAACTTCATATATTTCCTTGCCATCTCTCTCGCAAGTCACACCCATGCATCATCACCTCTCACTTCCTTCTTTTTTCATGTCTTTGCAAGTGACTTTATTTCCTCCTACTTTAATGTTCATCTTTTCCCTATAAATCTTGCCTCTTTCCTACACCCTCTCTGTCAGATTTCATCCCTTTCGAAGTTGTTTTGGTGAGGTTCAAAAATTATTGAAGTTTGAGAATAATTCAAACTCTAATTATTTTTCTACCTTCTAAAAATGCCAGAGCAATTTTTTCAAACCCTACATAAATCCAGGGTTCCAGATATATATTTATATATCTCTTATACCTAACCAAAACCCCTGGATTTTTCCTCTTTGTTGATTGTTTATTTATATAAATAAAAAAATTAACAAAGGAGAAGATTTAGGGAGAGAGAGGGAGAGCCCAATCAGCCCGTTTGGGGTCTCTAGCAAGAAGCAGCAACTGGGCTCGCCTCTATGGCCCAGTCGCCCCAGGCCCATCCTTCCCTCTAACCCTAGCGCCAGGGGAGGCCTCCTATCGATCTCCCCGCTCGATCTCTTCCCTCCAGCGCCGCAGCCTCCCTTCCCTCAATCCCATCTCTCCTGTAGCGCCGCCTGCCCTCTTCCTCTCGCTTCCTCCCTCTCCTTCTCAGCGCGACCAAGGGGGGGTCCCAATCCCCATGGCCATGAACCCTCGCCGCCGCGCGTCCCATGCCACTACCGCCGCCCGTGACGTCCCTTCCCCAAGCCTGGTGTTGTCTCCCTCGCCCTCGCTGCCTGCCCACGGGTCACGCGGCCTGAGGGCGGCGACTAGCGCCGCCGTGGCCGTCCGTCTACTTCCTCCTTCATCCGCCTCGGCAAGCCGCCGCTGCGCCGAGTCCCCGCATCTCCGGCCGCTCCCCTGCAGCTCCTCCTCCACCTCGCGCCCCTGCATGCCAAGTCCCTCAACTGGAGCGCCGCGCCTACGCCCTTGCTTCCTCCTCGTCACTAGCGAGCGTCGCGCCGTCTTCTCCTCCTGCCGCATCCCGCTGCTGCCTTGCCATCATCGGAGCTGCTCCATCCGCACGACGCTACCTCCCTCACAACGCTGCCTAAGTTTACCCTCTTGGCCTCTTCCTCGCATGGCCCGCTGTCGGTCGCATGGACGCCAAGACCCGCAACTCTCTATACTGGACAGCAAGACCAAGTCCCGCACAGACCTGAGCGTCCCTGGGATTCGCCAAGTTCCATCATCGATGACCGTTTTGGATACACCAAGACCCGGACCATCAAGTACCACGACGTCCGTGGATCGCCAAGTACCCCTTCGTATACGAAAGTCCCTCGAAGGTCCACCGATGCTAGTCCGACTACAGGACCGGAACGAAGTACCACGATGACCGTTGGCATGTACCACTACACCGCACCGAAACGTCAAGACCCTCCCGGATATTGCCAAGTACCACTTCGGTTTCGGAACACAACGAGTACCATGACTAACCTCGAGGACATTGGTGCCATCAAGTTCGACTACCGTCGCGTGAACCGCTACTTCCACTACGAATGTGAATGATTACTTCCACTATGAACGTGAACGACTACCGTCGCGAGAACAACTACATCCCATCAAACTCGTTCCGCCCCGAAAACGCACGCTTCAAAGGTATAACGTCGAGACGGCCGCCGTGCACGAATGTTGCGTGATGTATGAGTTGCACCCTTTGTCTGCACCATGTCTATAGTGTCTCTCGCTTCCATGCCATCGACTCATGGGACACCCGGTATACGGGAGCGCCCCGCCATCTTTTGCACGCATCCGCACACTTCTCCTTTGCATCGGTATCTCAATCGAGTTACCGGATCCGGGACATTGCCGTGGCACCGTTTTCGTGATCGTTGCCGTGGCACCCCTTTCCTTTCCACCACGGTGACAAATGCTTCATAATGCTCTTGTCAACTTTTAATAAATTGCATAAACTTGTTCATGTCATCCGCATCATGATAACAACAATTAAAATGTTTAGATTGTTGTTGCAATAGATTACTAAGGCATATGGGGATTTACCGGATTCATTATTTGGTATATCCGGCCCCATTTAAATTGTTTAGATGGTATAGTTTTGTTATGCTTCACCTCTTGCCATGCTAACCAACATTTAATATTGTTGAGTACCTAACCGAGAGTGAACTAAATAATTGATGTGGTGTTCCGTCAATATGCAACGGAGTTGCATATTGAGCTCCACTTAATTTTTAGGATTGTTTGTGCATTTTGCCATGCCATGTATCATTAAACCGGACATGCGTCATACTTGGTTGTGCATCATGCCATGCTTAGGTGATGGTTGTTTACTATGTTGTTTGCTTCTTTCCGGTGTTGCTTCTTCGGGTTAGTTCCGATAGCGTCGTGTTTGTGAGGATCCGTTCGACTACGTCTGTGTGTCTTCTTCATGGACTCGTTCTTCTTCCTTGTGGGATCTCAGGCAAGATGACCATACCCTCGAAATCACTTCTATGTTTGCTTGCTAGTTGCTCGCTCTATTGCTATGCCTATACTACGATACCTACCACATGTTTTACCATGCCTCCCGTATTGCCATGTCAAACCTCTAACCCACCTTGTCCTAGCAAACCGTTGTTTGGCTATGTTACCGCTTTGCTCAGCCCCTCTTATAGTGTTGCTAGTTGCAGGTGAAGATTGGAGTTTGTTCCTTGTTGGAACATGGTTATTGTTGGGATATCAAAATATCTCTTATTTAATTGATGCATCTATATACTTGGTAAAGGGTGGAAGGCTCGGCCTTATGCCTGGTGTTTTGTTCCACTCTTGCCGCCCTAGTTTCTGTCATACCGGTGTTATGTTCCTTGATTTTGCGTTCCTTATGTGGTTGGGTTATAACGGGAACCCCTTGACAGTTCGCCTTGAATAAAACTCCTCCAGCAAGGCCCAACCTTGGTTTTACCATTCGCCACCTAAGCATTTTTCCCTTGGGTTCTGCAGACTCAAGGGTCATCTTTATTTTAAACCCCCGGGCCAGTGCTCCTCTGAGTGTTGGTCCAACTTGTCAGCCGCCGGTGGCCACCGGGGGCAACTCTGTGCTGGCCTACCGGAAGTTTGGACAATCCGGTGTGCCCTGAGAACGAGATATGTGCAGCTCCTATCGGGATTTGTCGGCACATTCGGGTGGCTTTGCTGGTCTTATTTTACCATTGCCGAAATGTCTTGTAACTGGGATTCCGAGTCTGATCGGGTCGTCCTGGGAGAAGGAATATCCTTCGTTGACCGTGAGAGCTTGTGATGGGCTAGGTTGGGACACCCCTACAGGGTTTTGAACTTTCGAAAGTCATGCCTGCGGTTATGGGCAGATGGGAATTTGTTAATGTCCGGTTGTACAAAACTTGACACTTAACTTAATTAAAATGCATCAACCGCGTGTGTAGCCGTGATGGTCTCTTCTCGGCGGGGTCCGGGACGTGAACACGGTGTTGGAGTTATGCTTGAACGTAAGTAGTTTCAGGATCACTTCTTGATCACTTCTAGTTTACGACCGTGCTTTGCCTCCTCTTCTCGCTCTCATTTGCGTAAGTTAGCCACCATATATGCTAGTGCTTGTTGCAGCTCCACCTCACATACCTTTTACCTACCCATAAGCTTAAATAGTCTTGATCGCGAGGGCGTGAGATTGCTGAGTCCCCGTGACTCACAGTTTACTTCCAAAACCAGTTGCATGTGCCGCTGTTACCAGTGCAGATGACGCAGCCGAGCTCAAGTGGGAGCTCGATGAAGATCGTGCTCGTTGGATTGTTTTCGTTTCCTTTCGATCAGTAGTGGAGCCCAGTCGGGGTGATCAGGGATCTTTTGCATTAGGGGTAGTCTTGTTTTATTTTGGTTCTGTAGTCGGTCCTTGATTGTATCTGGTTGATGTAATGCTATATTTATGTATTGTGTGAAGTGGCGATTGTAAGCCAACTCTGTACCTCTTTCTTATTCAGTACATGGGATGTGTAAAGATTACCCCTCTTGTGACATTGCCTACAATGCGGTTATGCCTCTAAGTCGTGCTCCGACACGTGGGAGATATAGTCGCATCGTGGGTGTTACAAAGGCGGTAAGTTTAAAGGATTCTTGGAACAACAAAGAGCAGTTCGAGGCATCTTGTAATAACAAGATCAATGGGATTGAATGTAAGCATGGCAAGTGTATGCAGTCATCCATAAGGATATAACAGTGGTAGGGATTTTGCAAAGGCGGTTGGCACAAGCATCTCGGGAAAACATAAAATGGCATCTTCGAAATCTTCCGGTGTAGCAGGTGATCATCTGTAATAAGGGGCTCTCTGGGAGGAAGTGGTTACAAGAACCTAGAGTTAGAGTTAGTAAAAGTTTTGCGGTGACTAGACTCGACTTCGGCCAAGGAGTGTGGAAAGGGGATTCCTACAGGCAGTCGGCTCTCATACCAACTTGTGACGCCCCCGATTTGACCGTACACTGATCATGCATGCAAACGTGTACGATTAAGATCAGGGACTCACGGGAAGATATCACAACACAACTCTAGACGCAAACGTGTAGGGCCACTGATGATAAACTAGCATACTATACTAAGCATTTAGGATTGCAGGTAAAGGTAACAATAGTAGTAGCAAAGACAGGATGTAACGCCCTCGATGCGGCTATATCTCCCACGTGTCGAAGCATGACTTAGAGGCATAACCGCATTGAAAGAAATGTCGCAAGTGAGGTAATCTTCACACAACCCATGTAATACATTAGGGAAAGAGATACATAGTTGGCTTACAATCGCCACTTCACACAATTACATGAATAAAGCATTACATCATCCAGGTACAATCAAGGTCCGACTACGGAACCAAAATAAAAGAAGACTACCCCAAAAGCTACACAGATCCCCGATCGTCCCAACAGGGCTCCACTACTGATCAACTAGAACGAAAAACAACACAAAGGACAAGATCTTCATCGAGCTCCTCCTTGAGCTTGGTAGCGTCACCTGCTCGGTAAACATCGACACCTGCAAACTGGTTTTGGAAGTAACTGTGAGTCACGGGGACTCAGCAATCTGACACCCTCATGATCAAGACTATTTAAGCTTATAGGTAGGGTAAAAGGTATGAGGTGGAGCTGCAGCAAGCGACTAGCATATATGGTGGCTAACATACGCAAAATGGAGCGAGAAGAGAAGGCAAAGAACGGTCGAACAACTATGATCAAGAAGTGATCCTAGAACAACCTACGTCAAGCATAACTCCAACACCGTGTTCACTTCCCGGACTCCGCCGAGAAGAGACCATCACGGTTACACACGCGGTTGATGTATTTTTAATTAAGATCAACTTCAGGTTTTCTACAACTGGACATTAACAAATTCCCATCTGCCCATAACCGTGGGCACGACTTTCGAAAGTTCAAATCCCTGCAGGGGTGTCCCAACTTAGCCCATCACAAGCTCTCACGGTCAATGAAGGATATTCCTTCTCCCAAGACATTCCGATCAGACTCAACATCCCGGTTACAAGACATCCTCGACAATGGTAAAACAAGACCCGCAAAGCCACCCGAATGTGCCGACAAATCCCGATAGGAGCTGCACACATCTCGTTCTCAGGGCACACCGGATTGTCCAAGGTTCCGGTAGACCAGCCCAGAGTTGCCCCTGGTGGCCACCGGCAGCTGACAGGTTGGACCAACACTCAGAGGAGTACTGGCCCGAGGGGGTTAAAATAATGATGACCCTCGGGAGCGCGACTCCCAAGGGAAAAGAAAAGGCTAGGTGGCAAATGGTAAAACCAATGTTGGGCCTTGCGGGAGGAGTTTTATTCAAGGCGAACTGTCAAGGGGTTCCCATTATAACCCAACCGTGTAAGGAACACAAAATCCGGGAACATAACACCGATATGACGGAAACTAGGGCGGCAAGAGTGGAACAAAACACCAGGCATAAGGACGAGCCTTCCACCCTTTACCAAGTATATAGATGCATTAATTAAGTAAGAGATATTGTATTATCCCAACAAAATATCCATGTTCCAACAAGGAACAAACTCCAATCTTCACCTGCAACTAACAATGCTATAAGAGGGGCTGAGAAAAGCGGTAACATAGCCAATCAACAGTTTGCTAGGACAAGGTGGGCTAGAGGCTTGGCTTAGCAATATGGGAGGCATGATAAGCAAATGGTAGGCATCGCAGCATAGGCATAGCAAAAGAGCGAGCAACTAGCAAGCAAAGATAGAAGTGATTTCGAGGGTATGGTCATCTTGCCTGAGATCCCGCAAGGAAGAAGAACGTGTCCATGAAGAAGACAAACGGACGTAGCCAACGTATCCTCACAGACGCAACGTTACCAGATTACCGAGAAGAAGTACACCGGAAAGAAACAAACAACATAGTAAACAACCACGACATGAACATGGCATGATGCACAATCAAGTATGATGCATGTCCGGTTTAATGAAGCATGGCATGGCAAAGTGCACAAGCAACCCTACAAATTAAGTGGAGCTCAATATGCAACGAGTTGCATATTGACGAAACACCACGACAAGTTATTTAGTTCGATCTCGTTTATGTACCCAACAATATTAAATGTTGTTAAACATGGCAAGAGGGTGAAGCAAAGTAAAACTACCTATCCAGTGAAGGTTAAATGAGGCCGGAAGCAACGAACAACAAATCCGGAAACTCCTCATGTGCATATATTAGATTTGGTACTGTTCTGCCCTAAACACAATTTTAGAGTTATTAAACATGCAAAATAAAACCCCCATGTTAAACTAGGCATTTTTCCACCCCATTTACATATAAAGTTTGTTAGGTTTGGAGCTACGGTTAATTAATTATGAAATAAATCATTTTAACATGGCATAGGAGCAAATTTAAACAAACATCATTTTAGACATTTTAAACATGGATGAAAGTGGCATATAATTAACATACACATAATTCTAAGCATTTTTCATATATAATTCAGTTTAATCCGATGCACCAATTGGGAGTTATTATATGCAAGAACTATGAGGGGTTTTCTGTAAAACGGGCCTATCTGGAATAATAACTAAAATCGCAGAGCCTAAAAAAAATAGACTCTGGGCTGAAATATGGTGGAACGGGCTGCTCACATAGGGCTCCAGGGAGCTGGTAGATCTGTGCCTCGGCCCGGTCGGTGGGCGGAAGAGGTGCGGCTGGGCCAAGATCGATCTTGCGTGGCTGCAGCCCACGCAGCTGGCAGAGGCGCGGTCGAGGATGCGGTCAACAAAGGTGAGACGCGGGCGAGACGCTCACTTCGTCTCCGCTCGAACGAAGCAGAGGCGCGATGCGGGGCACGGGCAGATGCGGCTCCGGCGGGCAGGGGCCGGAGAAGGGGCGGCGGAGCGGCGCGAATCCGGGCGTTGGAGGTGCAGGAAAGGTGGGTCTAGCTGATCCGGAGCTGTGGTCAACGAAGAGCACGGGATCGAGGGGATCCTCCCCTTGAGCTGCTGTGGGCACAGAGGACGAGGATGGCCGGCGTAAAACTCCTCGGGACTCTGGTGGCCGGAGGAAGCGGGCGCGCTCCCGTGAAGAAGGCAATGGGACCGGGGAGCTACGCAGCTACCTGCAGCGGGCGGCGGAGCACTTCCTCTGCGGGGCTCCGGTGGCGTGGTCGGGCATGTGCGAGGAGGAGGCGCTCGGCTGGGTCAACGCCGGCGCGAGGCAGAGTTCGACTTGGCATGGCGGTGCTCGTCGCAGTAGAGAGCGATGCCGGAAGCAGCAGAAGCAGGGAGGCCGGCGGGTGACGAGTTTTTTTGGGGCTTCGACCGACGATGGTGGTGAGGCTCACTGGCGAAGAGGCGGGCGGAGAAGGGGTCCGACAGTGCGGGGGACGCCCTGGATCGAGCGGGAGGAGCTCAGGTGCGGCGCCGAACGGGCTCAGAGGCGCGGGGAAGAAGTGCCTGGCTTGCTTCGGGTGCTTGCTCCAGCGAGACAACGGGGAGTGAGAGAGAGGAGGAGAAGGAAACGGGAAGAAGGGGTAGGGCGACGGGGATGGCCTGGTGGTTGCTGCTGCTGGTGATCTTTTTGGTGGCGCGGAAAGCATGGAAGGTGGTCGGAGGCTCTGGTTGGAGGGGGTGGATCGGGATGGATGGTGGTTGGCTCGGTGAGGAAGCCGAGGAGGAGACCAGGTGGGCTGGCGGCGGCGGGCGGAATGGATGGATGGGACATCCTATGATTAGGGTTAGGCTCATATATAGGTAGGGGAAAATAGGTTAGGAGCTAACGAGTTCCTCCGATCGAAATCATACGGTCGAGAAAAAATATGTTAGGAAGTCCAATTACCAAAACGGAGATGTTTTGTAGATGTTTGGGGATGATCCGTATCCAACGGTGACGACTGTCCCGGTCGGGTCCAGGACAACTTTCGGACGCGTGTGCGAGGAGGTCCGCAGACTGACGAGAGAGCCTAGGTTGGGTCTGACGGATTGTGAAGAGCGGGTTGGTCTGAGAGAAGAGGGGAGATATGCAGCCCGACACGGTTTCCGGAGACCGAAAACGTCCGACGTTAGACCGGCTATACTGCCGCTATAGTTATCCGTTGGGGCATCAAACGATCTCCGAATGCGATGAAACTTGACAGGCGGTCTATCTACACTATAATAAGACCACACGTCAACTCTCATCCCATTCCGAGAACATTTTCCGGCCACTTATAAAATACTATTTCGGACATGCCGCGGGCGCGTGCAAGTCTGGTTGGGCTCAGAACGGACAACAGAGAGAACTCGGAGAACCCGGACGAATGCAAGTTTTAAAACATTTTTAAAACATGATGATGCAATGCACATGATGACATGATAAGATGCAACACGCAAGCAAATGACATGGCAACAACAGCGAATAACAGGAAGACACCTGGCACATCGGTCTCGGGGCGTCACAACACTCCACCACTACGAGAGGATCTCGTCCCGAGATCTAGAATGACACCGGAGGGAAAAGGAAGAGGAAGATGAGAGGTAAAACTAAGTTGCTTCTTTGACAAACGAGTGAAACCAAAGAACCTTGAAAAGGTTAAGCCACTTCGAGAAAAGAATACAAAGAAGATGAACAAGGTGAGACACTCCGTTCGGAAAGAGGAACGAAGAAGAACAAATTCGGACAGCACTCCGGTTAGACCAAGATAGAGAAGAAATTAAGATGATATAATTTGGGCAGCACTCCGTCTGAGAAGGGGGGCAAAACTTGACAGAATGGGAAGAATTTGATAAGAGGGCACGACACTCCGGTTAAACGAATAATCAAGGAAAGAACATGATCTTGACAAAACAAGAAGATGGATGGAAAGAGCAACAACACAATGCCTCCGGAACGAAAGAATAGAAGATAAATGGAGAAGAAAATGCCAACTTCTGCCACAATTGAGCTTTAAAAGGCATCCTTAGGAGAAGGGTCGAACGGAGTTGTTAGAAAACCAACAATGAAAAAGAGTAAGCTTGTAGTGGGCTTATGGATAACATCTCAAAACTATGAGGTGGAAATTCTGCCACTAACGGAAAACAATGGATTTGAATTGATATCAACAAGGAAACGAGAAACTTATACCACCGGGAGGAGAAAAGAAGAACTTGGGTCATTTATGAGCACCATAAGTAGCAACAATCCTTACGGAAGGCTTTAGGTGAAACATGACACAAGATAACTCCAACGAAGAGGTAGATGGATTTAAAATATCTCATTCTTGATGACATGGGAATCATGAAACACAAACTCAAATTGTCAAGAGTGACATAACACCACTTCAAAAGATATGCGTGAAAGTATTGCACTCCGATAGCAAGATGAAGAAAACTTGAGCTCCTAAGAAAAGAATGTTGATGAACACTTCGAGAAAGAATTTAAATCCTTGATGAACCACCATGTAGAATCTCCATGAAGAACTCCGGTACAAAAGAATAATGAAAAGAAAGAGAAGTTGAAAACACAAGGTGAAACCTTGTAATGATTAGATGAAGCTTTTCGACGAGATAGAGTGGAAACTTGGAACTCTGGAAGGAAACATAAAGCATCTCGAACCGAGAATGTGATATGATGAACCACTCCGGAAAGCAGAAATTGAATAAACTCGGTGCAACAAGAATAAGAATTACATTATGTTTATCCTTCACCAATTAAATTGATGACAATCAACGGACTTGACATATTACTTATTCTCATAGAAAAGATTAAGATAGATATAGCGCCAACTTGAGAAGGTCTTCGATGATCCACCGGTAGGATGAAAGAATGAATGAATTTGTATGATAACGAAGGAGAAGAACTCTTGAACGAACCACCGTAAGAATTTGAAATGAACGGAATAAAGGGATGAATCACCGGGTAAGAATTATGAAATGAACGAAGATACTTGAGACAATCTAGATACATGAGAACGAAGGGATCACGACTGATTAGAGATCAGTTGAACGATGCACCGGTAAGATTGGAGAAAAAGAACTAAGAGCTGCAATGAATAATATTTGAAAAGATGGCCTCCGGAAAATCAAACTTAAAAGACTCCTGAATTGCATCGGATGGGTGAAAAGAATTCCCACAATCGAAAATAATTATGAGAGGATGGCAACAAGCTAGAATCACGAATCTTTGGAAGAACGGATAAGATTTGGAGGAAAACTCTTCTTCGGTCTTCAAATGTTGAGAATGACGATGCGAAACATCAACATGAGTTGTTGAGATACTCCGGGATGAATATTAGAAAGGTTGAACCCACGATGAAAAGAAATTGAGAGATCTTTGAGAAACACATCTGACTGATGAAAATTCATTCTTACGTCAAACTTCAAAAAGAAATTTGAGGATAGCTCCGGGAAAATAAGAAGAGACAGGTAAGATCCTGGGAAAAGACCTGTGGGTTAGGGCCCACTCAAAAGAAAACACCGTAGAACAATTACTTGAAAAGGCGATAGCACCAGTTGAATTAAACTGCTTGAATGAGATAACAACCTCGAGATATCTTGGACGGATTGATAATGGAGACACAAATCTTTTGAGATATCTTCAGCACTCCGGAACAATTGAATAGCGAGAAATGGATGATTAAGAGGTGCACCGACATGAGAAGGCATTGAAACGAGGAAAGGATATGATCAACAAAGCTTGACTTGAATCCACCGGAGAAGAAAATGAGAACAAAGAATGATGAACTGGTAGAACATCTTCATGAGAACCACCGGGTAAGAACATTGAAAGACAAGAATGAAAAGTCTTCACATCCATAAGATGGATACTCGATTAATACATCTGAGTCCTTGAAGAAAACAAGGGTGGGAGGGTGGGACAACAAAGACAACTTGGGATGGATGAAACGAACATCTTTTAGAAAACTGGGATTGGATCTTGCGGATGTTGAAATGTTCGGATCCACTTGAAGAGAAACTCACCGGTTAAAAGGATTGACATGAAAATCTCGATTATCGTGAAGGATTGGTATTCGCATTGGAGTATGAGAACACCATTAGGGAAGGTATGGAATCAACACTTGACATTGAAGCAACTCGAATACCACAACTCAAAATAAAACAAAGGATTGGCTTGCAAAATAAGCCGGAACAAACATATGATAGAGATTTCATCCGAAGTTTTCGTGGTGGGGCCTACACGGGCTCGATCGTACATCACCATCATGTACAAGGCAGTGCACATGACATACGAAGCGTCCCCGAGTCGGCAAAGCCAATGACTCTTTAAGACACAACGAGACCACTATAAAACCAACCATGGATAGGCAGACCACTAGACGTCGAACCCCAATTTCATATCATACCTCTGTCGGAAAGATATCCTAAGAGCTACTTGAATTCCCACTTATAAACTCCCGAAATTTTCTGGTTATGCAATTAGGTGTTGGGGATACAGGGGAAGCATAATATCTCACCCAAAACTAACAAATCCTACATCCAGTTGTATCCATCCTTCAACACATAACCAAGAAACCTTCGGAAATCGTTTACCTCAACCTTTGAAAAGCATCCGTTATACAAGTTATGGCAATACTCCCGAACTCCCGCCCCAGTACTGGGTGGTGTCGAGGTTATCTCACCAACAACTGCATAAAAGAGATTTTTGATGCCGGCGAAACTAAACTCAGGTATTCCAGAACTGCAACGATAAACCTTTCATATAAATTGCATTGAATACTATGAGAAGTTTGATTCCTTATGATTGTTTTGGGATATGAAGATAGTGATATTAGAGTCATGCTAGTATGTAATTGTGAATTTGAGAAATACTTGTGTTAAAGTTTGTGATTCCCGTAGCATGCACGTATGGTAAACCGTTACGTGATGAAGTCGGAGCATGATTTATTTATTGATTGTCTTCCTTATGAGTGGCAGTCGGGGACGAGCAATGGTCTTTTCCTACCAATATATCCCCCTAGGAGCATGCGCATAGTACTTCATTTTGATAACTAATAGAATTTTTCAACAAGTATATGAGTTCTTTATAACTAATGTTGATTCCATGGATTAAACGCACTCTCACCATTCCACCTTTGCTAGCCTCTCTTGTGCCGCGCAACTTTCGTCGGTACCATAAACCCACCATATACCTTTTTTAAAATAGCCACCTTACCTACCTATTATGGCATTTCCATAGACATCTCGAGATATATCCATGCAACTTTCCACCGTTCCGTTTATCATGACACGCTCCATCATTGTCATATTGCTATGCATGATCATGTAGTTGACATCATATTTGTGGCAAAGCCACCGTTCATAATTTTGAGAAGACATAATTGCCTTGTTAGTGTGCTTGAAGTATTATTGTTTTTATGTCAATATTAAACTTTTGTTTTGAATAATACGGATCTAAACATTCATGCCACAATAGAGAAATCACATGGATAAATGTTAGGTAGCATTCCACATCAAAAATTCTGTTTTTATGATTTACCTACTCGAGAACGAGCAGGAATTAAGCTTGGTGATGCTTGATACATCTCCAATGTATCTATAATTTTTGATTGTTCAATGCTATTATATTATCTACTTTGGATGTTTTATATGCATTATTATACTATTTTATATTATTTTTGGGACTAACCTATTAACATAGAGCCCAGTGCCAGTTTCTTTTTTTTCTTGTTTTATAGTTTCGCATAGAAGGAATATCAAACAGAGTCCAAATGGAATAAAACTTTCGTGATGATTTTTCTTGGACCAGAAGACATCCAGAGGACTTGGAGTGCAAGTCAGCGAAGCCACGAGGCGGCCACAAGGACGGAGGGCGTGCCCAGGGGGTAGGGCGCGCCCCCCACCCTTATGGGCCCCTCGTGACTCCACCGACCTATTGCTCCTGCATATATTCTCAAATATTCCCAAACCAACCAACAGAGCCACGAAAATACTTTTCCACCGCCTCAACCTTCTGTACCCGTGAGACCCAACTGGGGGCCTTTTTTGGCGTCCTGCCGGAGGGGGATTCGATCACGGAGGGCTTCTACATCAACACCATTGCCTCTCCGATGAAGCATGAGTAGTTTACCACAGACCTACGGGTCCATAGCTAGTAGCTAGATGGCTTCTTCTCTCCCTTCTATTCTCAATACCACGTTCTCCTCGATGTTCTTGGAGATCTATTCGATGTAATACTCTTTTGCAGTGTGTTTGCCGAGATCCGATGAATTGTGGATTTATGATCAGCTTATCTATGAGTATTATTTGAATCTCCTCTGAATTCTTATATGCATGATTTGATATCTTTTCAAGTCTCTTCGAACTATCAATTTGGTTTGGCCAACTAGATTGGTTTTTCTTGCAATAGGAAAAGTGCTTAGCTTTGGGTTCAATATTGTGGTGCTTGATCCTAGTGATAGAAGGGGAACCGACACGTATTGTATTGTTGCAATCGAAGATAATAAGATGGGGTTTTCATCATATTGCTTGAGTTTATCCCGCTACATCATGTCATCTTACTTAATGTGTTACTCTATTCTATGAACTTAATACTCTAGATGCAGGCAGGAGTCGGTCGATGTGTGGAGTAATAGTAGTAGATGCAGGCAGGAGTCGGTCTACTTGATACGGGCGTGATGCCTATATTCATGATCATTGCCTTAGATATCGTCGTAACTTTGTGCTTTTCTATCAATTGCTCGGAATTAATTTGTTCACCCACCGTAATATTTTTTATTTTGAGAGAAGCCTCTAGTGAAACCTATGGCCCCCAAGTCTATTTCCCATCATATAATCTTCTATTTTCCATCATATAAATTTCTGATCTACTGTTTTTGTTTCCTATTTACTTTCTTTACTTTCTGTTCCATAAACCAAAAATACCAAAAATATTACTTTAACGTTTATCCATCTCTATCAGATCTCACTTTGTAAATAACCGTGAAGGGATTGACAACCCCTTTATCATGTTGGGTGCAAGTTGGTGTTTGTTTGTGCAGGTATTCGGTGACTTGAGCATTGTCTCCTACTGGATTGATACCTTGGTTCTCAAAACTGAGGAAATACTTACTCTACTTTGCTGCATCACTCTTTCCTCTTCAAGGGAAAAACCAACACAATCTCAAGAAGTAGCAGTTATCGCATGTGATCAAACCAAACTCAGCCATCCTATCGTGACACATAATTTTTGTTCATACAATATGTTTATCCAACCGCATGTAGGGGAAGATCGTACGTCCCGTGCGGTGGTCTGTTGGGGAAGAAGAAGAGGTGAGGAAGAAGATGGGTTAGGAGAGGTAGGATATTCATCCAACCGCCTGAAATGGTCGACTGACCCAAATGATGAAAGGCAGGTGACTTGCATAAATATATGTTTTTACACAGCAAAAGATCCATAAAAACAACAGCATAAAGAAAACTACCACTGCTCGCGGAATGAGACGGGCTCGTCGTCTTTTGCTGACGGTGCGAACCAGCCGTAGCTGCCGACGTGTGTCTCCGTACCGTGGTTGCCCTCGGCCTCCAGCTACTCGTTCTCCCGGAGCGTGTGGGAGCTCTGCACAGACGCGAGCACCGCCCGGTTCAAGTCCAGGACGTCCGGTTTCGCCTGCAGGAGGGCCTCGATGGCAGCGGCATCCGCACGCTCCACGTCAAGTTGAGCCTGCGCCGCCTGGTTCAAGCCCAGGACGTCCGGTTCCGCCTGCAGGAGGGCCTCAATGGCAGCGGCATCCACGCGCTCCACGTCAAGTTGAGCCGCCGCCGCCTGGTTCACATCCACGACATCCGGTTCCGCCTGCGGGAGGGCCTCGATGGCAGCGGCATCCGCGTGCTCTGCCTCGAGTTGAGCCTCCTCCTCCCAGTCCTCCTTTGGGATCGCCGGGTTGAACCGCTGGTCCGCCTACACCATGGGGGACCCGGACGCTGACACGAAGTCGACGTCCATCTTATCATACACATCGGGGGCCTTCTGCGCCGTGACCTCCGCCATGAACATTGGATCAGCTTCTTCCTCCTCGGAGCTTAGCTCTCGAGAACTCGGGGATTGGCCCACCACAAAGCGAGCTTTGGAACGGAGGTCTGTGGCGCCGGCCACCGCCACGATTTCTGCGCGGCGCTCCGGCGTCAGCATCTTGTAGTACATGATCTTGCGGCACGCCATGGCTTTCCGGCGAACTAGGGGACAATTGATGCGGGCTAGGGGATCGAAAGGTGGGGGAATGGGCTGGAGAGGAGGTGTGGTTTTGGGGCAGTGGTGACTGGCCGGCAAGTAGCAGGCGTGGGCCGAGCAACGAAGGTTCTAGTGTGAACAGTGGTTCCGGTGACGACCGGTCAATCGGTTTTGACAGTGCGGAGTTTGCAAAGCCGGACGGCTGGAGCCTCGAGAGTTGTGGGGTGGGATGGATTGGAGCAAAGTTTCGGAGTTTCACATGGCAGACGTCAGGACCTCCCCACTGTTCCTCTCCACGACGAGGCAGTGGTTTCATAAATCTTAAGATGACTAGCAAGATGCCCGTGCATTGCACAGAACATCAGGATGCATTTTTTATGATATCTCGAGAATTTCATCGAAAAATGGTATCTCGAGAATTTCATCGAAAAATGATATCTTGTGAAAGATGAGAGATAAGGTGAGGAGGAGTGGGGCGCGGTGGTGATTGGTGGTCGGACTTAGCGGAGGCATGGGGATGGACGACGCCGACAACAGCCACCATGCCAGATTGTTCTAGAGGCTTCCTTTTTAATTACTCAACAATGAAGTTGTGGGAAATAAGGATGAACGATAGAGGTGCGGGTATTCTTTTGCACAATTGCCATAGTTTGCTTTCTATCCATCGGATATAGATCGGGCGGTCTATATTGCAAGATGGCAGGCACACCATCATCATCGAGAGTAGAGATAGAGGTATGACGACTCAGTCTCTTGAAGGTGATCACAGGGGCAGGGTGTGTGTATGTGCGTTCATAAGGGTGAGTGCATGTGCGCATGTATGAGCACTTGCGTCTGTATTGTGTTAAAAAAAGGAGTACTCGAAGTATGCAAGTTCATAAGGAACGGACGGTGTACATCACTCTTGTCACGTTCGCATTGAACCCCCGTCACGCTGGACCCTCTCCACGTCGCTCACCGAATGGGACGCGCTTCGTCTTGCATTTTTGCTCGCTTGTGGGACCGCAGTGAGCAAACCGACGTCCCTCCCCTCCCCCTCCCATGTCATTTATACTACTAGAAGAGAGAGAGAGAGAGAGAGGTCGAGTGTTACTAGTACTCCCTCCGTTTTATGCGGAGTAAATAAAAATGGAGGGAGTATACTACTAGTACTATGAGCACTGCATACTCTACTGCAGATGTTGTCAGTACTCCACTAGTACTACTACTTCTACTACTATTGGACAGGGAGCTTAAAAATTACTATTGGACTGGCTATACGTGGCGAAATCCTAGTAGGAAGAGCATGCGCGAGAACAAGCACACTCACGTGTTTGAAAACAAATTGGAAACCATCTCTGTTTGAATACAAATCTAGGAGTACGTACGAATCTAACAATATTGATTGGGCGTTGTTGAATGTTGATACTTTTTTCTGTAAGTTTGATCAAAGTAGAGATACTTTGACTACACATAAAACTTATATGTAAACCAGAAAGGATCGGAGGGAGTATATTGTACGTTCAAAAGCAAAATGAACATTGAATACCCTTTATATATGATTTGCTGATCCTATGATCACCAGTTCAAAATTTTGAATCCGCCTTAGGTATCACACATGCACCCACTCGTTCTCTCTTAGTTTCATATCATTGTCCGGAGATCGATTGAAAGAGGACTAGGGTGGGTACAATACGTTCGTTTCGCTTTTAAACGTACAATATACGCCCTCCGATCCACACAGACCCCCCGGGTCATTTCTATCATATAGACACACCAAAGCTTTATCGCCTTGCATGACACGCACTGGATCTCTCAACATCAATCGATCTCGTCAAGATGTGTCGGGGCATGAACCGAATGGGATGTCAAAACTAAGATGGGAAGCGACACGTAGTGGAGGCAAAGTGAAACTTTAAATGAACCGTTTGTCTGTATGCATGATGGTATATACTTTAAAAGAACCGTTTGTCTCTATGCAATGAAAAAATATGAACATTTATAGTAGCAACTCTATATGATGTGGAAGTATATTCAATAATGAATCTAATGGTATTGGTTTGTTATTGTATATGTTATTATTTTTGTCTATAAACTTTGTCAAAGTTTACAAAGTTTGACTCTGAGCAAAGCTAAAATGCGGAGTAAATAAAAACAAGGGAGTACGCAGGGACTAGTATATTGTTACTACTACCGGAACATGTAAGTTGGACCCCTAAATGCGGGCACGGACTGGGCACACCTCAATTATTCCTTCAAACAATTGGACACCTACATTAGCACAACATCCGGCTACTTAATCAAGTGTTACGCTTCACTAGTTGAAAAGGAAAATGGTGGTACCATACCCAAGCACTACTGCAGGATGGTCCAAACGCGACAGTTGAATCAGAGACCCTTCGACGAAACTATGTGCGGTGCATCAATCACAAACAGTGATGTAATAAAACCATCAAAAAATATTCAAAATGTTTGCGATGGCGGCGACATCAAAAACGGTTCATATTAGATTTGCGTGTGCGATTAGTGGCAAACGGTTAATCTAGAAGAACTATTTGTGATGATCCAGAACAACAGAAATGGGCAGCCAGATGAGGGTGTGTGCGATATACAACATATAGTTCACTAGGATGAACTGTGTGTGATTAGGCAACACAATGGAAATGGTTCAACTAAACAAGATGTGTGTGATACACGGCAAACAGGCCCGTAATCAGAAATTTGTGCGAAGACCAATAATAACACAGACGATTGCTGCTAATAAGCCATGTGATTTTCCCTGCCTACAGAAGAATAACATGTATATATATATAACTGAAATAAACATCCAATTACATAAGTGACTACATAGATCATTCACGCACACCTCAATAAACAATTGCATGCATTCTAAAGTAGGAGAAATGATCATCTAGTCATCTACTTCTTGTGACGCTCCCGCCACTGCTCTGTGGCACGATCCCTCATTTGGGGAAGCCTCCTCCTCCCGGTCCGCGCGCTCTGCCTCGAGTTCAGCCTCCTCCTCTCAGTCCTCCTTTGGGATTGCCGGGTTGAACCACTGGTCCGCCTGCACCACGGGGAACCCGGACACCGACACAAAGTCGACGTCCATCGCCTCATACACATGGGGGGCCTTCTGCGTCGCGACCTCCGCCATGAACATTGGATCGGCTTCCTCCTCCCCGGAGCTTGGCTCTAGAGAACTCGGGGATTGGCCTGCCGCAAAGCGAGCTTGGCAACGGAGGTCTGTGGCGCCGACCGCCACCATGATTTCTGCACGGCGCTCCAGCGTCATCCTATTGTAGTACGTGATCTTGTGACACACCATGGCTTTCCGGCGAACTAGGGGACAGTTGATGCGGGCTAGGGGATCGAAAGGTGGGGAATGGGCTGGAGAGGAGGTGTGGTTTTGGGGCAGTGGTGGCTGGCCAGCAAGTAGCTGGCGTGGGCCGAGCAACGAAGGTTCTGGTCAATCGATTTTGATTGTGCGGAGTTTGCAAAGCCGGACAGCTGGAGCCTGGAGAGTTGTGGGGTGGGATGGATTGGACCAAAGTTTCGAAGTTTCACGTGGCAGACGTCCGGACCTCCCCACCGTTCCTGTCGACGACAAGGCGGTGGCTTCATAAATCTCAAGATGACTAGCAAGATGCCCGTGCATTGCACGGAACATCAGGATGCATTTTTTATGATATCTCGAGAATTTCATCGAAAAATGGTATCTCGAGAATTTCATCGAAAAATGATATCTTATGAAAGATGAGAGATAAGGTGAGGAGGAGTGGGGCGCGGTGGTGATTGGTGGTCGGACTTAGCGGAGGCATGGGGATGGACGACGCCGGCAGTAGCCACCATGCCATATTGTTCTAGAGGCTTCCTTTTTTAATTACTCAACAATGAAGTTGTGGGAGATAAGGATGAACGATAGAGGTGCGGGTATCCTTTTGCAAAATTGCCATAGTTTGCTCTCTATCCATCAGATATAGATCGGACGGTCTATATTGCAAGATGGCAGGCACGCCATCATCGCCGAGAGTAGAGATAAGAGTAGAGATAGAGGTATGACGGCTCAGTCTCTTGAAGGTGCTCACAGGGGTAGGGTGTGCGTGTGCGTGTTCATAGGGGTGAGTGTATGCGCGCATGTATGAGCACTTGCGTCTATATTGTGTTAAAAAAAGGAGTACTCAAAGTATGCAAGTTCATAAGGAACAGACGGTGTACATCACTCTTGTAGCATTCGCATTGCACCCCAGCATGTTGGACCCTCTCCACGTCGCTCACCGAATGGAACGCGCTTCGTCTTGCGTTTTCGCTCGCTTGTGGGACCGCAGTTGAGAGCAAACCAACGTCCCTCCCCCTCCCCTGCCCGCGTCATTTATACTACTAGAAGGGAGAGAGAGAGAGAGAGGTCGAGTGTTACTAGTACTCCCTCTGTTTTATGCAGAGTAAATAAAAACGGAGGGAGTATACTACTAGTACTATGAGCATTGCATACTCTAATGTAGATGTTGTCAGTACTCCACTAGTACTACTACTTCTACTACTATTGGTCAGGGAGCTTCAAAAAGTTACTATTGGACTGGCTATACGTGGCGAAATCCTAGTAGGAAGAGCATGCGCGAGAACAAGCACATTCACGTGTTTTAAAACAACTTGGAAACCATCTTTCTTTGAATACAAATCTAGGAGTACGTATGAATCTAACAATATTGATTGGGCGTTGTTGAATGTTGATACTTTTTCTGTAAGTTTGGTCAAAGTAGAGATACTTTGACTACACATAAAACTTATATGTAAACTAGAAAGGATCGGAGGGAGTATATTGTACGTTCAAAAGCAAAACGAACATTAAATACCCTTTATATATGATTTACTGATGCTATGATCACCGGTTCAAAATTTTGAATCTGCCTTAGGTATCACACATGCACCCACTCATTCTCTCTTAGTTTCATCTCGTTGTCCGGAGATCGATTGAAAGAGGACTAGGGTGGGCACAGTAAGTTTGTTTCGCTTTTAAACGTACAATATACTCCCTCCGATCCACACATACCCCCCCGAATCATTTCTATCATAGAAACACACCAAAGCTTTATCTCCTTGCACGACATGCACTTGATCTCTCAACATCAATCGATCTCGTCAAGATGTGTCGGGGCATAAATCGAATGGGATGTTAAAACCAAGATGGGAAGCGACACGTAGTGGAGGCAAAGTGAAACTTTAAACGAACCGTTTGTCTGTACGCATGTCAGTATATACTTTAAAAGAACCGTTTGTCTCTATGCAATGAAAAAATATGAACATTTATAATAGCAAATCTATATGATGTGGAAGTATATTCAATAATGAATCTAATGGTATTGATTTGTTATTGTATATGTTATTTTTGTCTATAAACTTTGTCAATGTTTACAAAGTTTGACTCTGAGCAAAGCTAAAATGCGGAGTAGATAAAAACAAGGGAGTACGCAGGGACTTGTATATAGTTACTACTGCCCGAACATGGTAAGTTGGACCACTAAATGCAGGCACGGACCGGGCACACCTCAATTATTCCTTCAGACAGTTGGACACCTACATTCGCACACCATCCGACTACTTAATCAAGTGTTACGCTTCACTAGTTGAAAAGGAAAAGGGTGGTACCGTACCCAAGCACTACTGCAGGATAGTCCAAACGCGACAGTCGAATCAGAGACCCTTCCACGAAAATGTGTGCGATGCATCAATCACCAATGGTGATGTAATAAAACCATCAAAAAAGATTCAAAATGTTTGCGATGGCGGCGACATCAAACACGGTTCATATTAGATTTGCGTGCGTGATTAGTGGCAAACGGTTAATCCAGAAGAACTATTTGTGATGATCCAGAACAACAGAAATGGGCAGCCAGATGAGGGTGTGTGCGATATACGGCATACAGTTCACTAGGATGAACTGTGTGTGATTAGGAAACACAATGGAAATGGTTCAACTAAACAAGATGTGTGTGATACACTGCAAACAGGCCCGTAATCAGAAATGTGTGCGAAGACCAATAATAATACAGATGATTGCTGCTAATAAGCCATGCGATTTTCTCTGCCTACAGAACAATAACATGTATATATATAATTGAAATAAACATCCAATTACATAAGTGACTATACAGATCATTTGCACACACCTCAATAAACAATTGCATGCATTGTAAAGTAGGAGAAATGATCATCTAGTCATCTACTTATTGTGACGCTCCCGCCACTGCTCTATGGCTCGATCCCTCATTTGGGGAAGGAAGAAGACACTTCCTCATGTCAATGATCCGCCTGTACATCTCGTAGCTTGTGTAGGTGTCCTTGGCCGCGTATTTGACGTATTGTTCATCCAGTCTCTCATGCCAAACACGGTGCCAAGCATTCTTGTCCTTCTTGCTCTCATCCTTCATCTTCATGTAGTAGGGGTTAATGATGGCCGAGGCGAGGTCAACCAGGGAGTTCAGTTTGTTGTTGTCGCTGCCCCAGACCTTATAGTGGTGCTGGATGTTGACAAGATTCGGGCACTTCAAGCCCGAAACCTTGAGCACTTTTAGATCGTTGGTGGTGTCCACCGTAGCAAAACTGTAGTTGGAGCTATTGATAAACCTGGAGAAATGCTCACAATGCCTTGTGGCCAGGTGGTAGTGGTAGACGAGGACGTCATGTCGCACGCACAACTGGGCGATGGCAACCTTCTGATCGTGCCCGGCACGACCGATGGTGTACTCGTGGTCTAAGCCGACCACTTAGTACTTGTCCTCGGCAAGGAACTACTCCATTGTTTGGATGGAGCTATCCACCGAGACCGGATCGTTCATGTACACCACCGAGAGGGCCTTCCCCCTCATGTGGGTGTCCACTACATGATGCGTGGTGAACTACCTGCCGTTGTCATCGTCGGCTGCTGGGAGCGCCATTGGAGCCATGGGGAGAGCCATTGGAACCGCTGGATATCCTCTCTATATGTGTCATCGTGGGTGTGCTTATTGTGTCGTGTGATGCGAGAAATGAAGGTAGATGGTTGCGGGAATAAATGGGGTCCAGGCGGCCTGGATTGTCGGCGCGTCCGCATGGGAGTTTTTGCAGCGGGTAACTGCATTGTCGCGCTACGCCCGGTGCAACCGCATGTACACGAACATGCGTGACCATGCGCCACCCCCAAACACTAGCAGCACGCGTGGAGGGACGATGGCAGAGCACCCGGAGGGACGCAAGAGCAGAGCGCGCGCGGCGGGACGAGAGCGGAGCGCGCCGCGGCCACCTCACCCGCAAGCAACCACACGCATAGAGCAGTTGAACATGCAGGAAATGGTCGCCTACAAGCCGGCTGACAGTTGCAATGCTGCGTAGAGAGCGGCCATGTGCTACTACCTCCATCTTGGTCTATAGTCTCCTTTATATTTGCTACCTCTTGAGCTTGCGTTGGTTTTCCCTTGAAGAGGAAAGGGTGATGCAGCACAGTAGCGTAACTATTTCCCTCAGTTTTGAGAACCAAGGTATCAATCCAGTAGGAGGTAACACACAAGTCCCCTAGTACCTGCACAAACAAACGAGAACCTCGCAACCAACGCGATAAAGGGGTTGTCAATCCCTTCACGGTCACTTACGAAAGTGAGATCTGATAGAGATAATAAGATAAATATTTTTGGTATTTTTGTTGTATAGATTGGAAAATAAAGATTGCAAAATTGAAATAGAAAATTGATAGGAAAATAATATGATGGAAGATAGACCCGGGGGCCATAGGTTTCACTAGTGGCTTCTCTCAAGATAGCAATTTCTATGGTGGGTGAACGAATTACTATCGAGCAATTGATAGAAAAGCGAATAGTTATGAGAATATCTAGGCATGATCATGTATATAGGCATCACATACGCGACAAGTAGACCGAAATGATTCTGCATCTACTACTATTACTCCACACATCGACCGCTATCCAGCATGCATCTAGAGTATTAATTTCATAAGAACAGAGTAACGCATTAGGCAAGATGACATGATGTAGAGGGATAAACTCAAGCAATATGATATAAACCCCATCTTTTTATCCTCAATGGCAACAATACAATATGTGCCTTGCTGCCCCTGCTGTCACTGGGAAAGGACACCGCAAGACTGAACCCAAAGCTAAGCACTTCTCCCATTGCAAGAACGATCAATCTAGTAGGCCAGACCAAACTGATAATTCGAAGAGACTTGCAAAGATATTTAAATCATGCATAAAATATTTCAGAGAAGAATCAAATATTGTTCCTAGATAATGTTGATCATAAACCCACAATTCATCGGATCTCGACAAACACACCGCAAAAAGAATTACATCGAATAGATCTCCAAGAGAATCAAGGAGAACTTTGTATTGAGATCCAAAGAGAGAGAAGAAGCCATCTAGCTAATAACTATGGACCCGAAGGTCTGTGGTAAACTACTCACACATCATTGGAGAGGCTATGGTGTTGATGTAGAAGCCCTCCGTGATCGATTCCCCCTCCGGCGAAGCGCCGGAAAAGGCCCCAAGATGGTATCTCACGGGTATAGAAGGTTGTGGCGGTGGAAATAGGGTTTCATGGTGCTCCTGGATGTCTTCGGGGTATATGGGTATATATAGGAGGAAGAAGTACGTCGGTGGAGCTGCGAGGGGGCCACGAGGGTGGGGGGTGCGCCTACCCCCCGGGCGCACCTCCCTGCCTCGTGGCCTCCTCGCTTCTTTCGTGATGTCCACTCCAAGTCTCCTGGATCGCGTTTGTTCCAAAAATAACTCTCCCGAAGGTTTCATTCCGCTTGGATTCCGTTTGATATTCATTTTCTGCGAAACACTGAAATAGGCAAAAAAACAGCAATTTGCACTCGGCATTTGGTTAGTAGGTTAGTCCCAAAAATAATATAAAAAGGTATATGAAAGCCCATTAGACATCCAAAACAAATAATATAATAGCATGGAACAATCAAAAATTATTGATACGTTGGAGACGTATCAAGCATCCCCAAGCTTAATTCCTGCTCATCCTCGAGTAGGTAAATGATAAAAACGGAATTTTTGATGTGGAATGCTACCTAGAATAATTCTCAATGTAATTTTATTTATTGTGGCATGAATGTCCAGATCCAAAAGATTCAAGACAAAAGTTTAATATTGACATAAAAATAATAATACTTCAAGCATACTAGCAAAGCAATCATGTCTTCTCAAAATAACATGGCCAAAGAAAGTTATCCCTACAAAATCATATAGTCTGGCTATGCTCTATCTTCACCACACAAAGTATTTAAATCTTGCACAACCCCGATGACAAGCCAAGCAATTGTTTCATAATTTTGATGTTCTCAAACTTTTTCAATCTTCACGCAATACATGAGCGTGAGCCATGGACATAGCACTATGGGTGGAATATAATGGTGGTTGTGGAGAAGACAAAAAGGAGAAGATAGTCTCACATAAACTAGGCGTATCAACGGGCTATGGAGATGCCCATCAATAGATATCAATGTGAGTGAGTAGGTATTGCCATGCAATGGATGCACTAGAGCTATAAGTGTATGAAAGCTCAACAAAAGAAACTAAGTGGGTGTGCATCCAACTCGCTTGCTCACGAAAACCTAGGGCATTTTGAGGAAGCCCATCATTGGAATATACAAGCCAAGTTCTATAATGTAAAATTCCCAGTAGTATATGAAAGTGACAACATAGGAGACTCTCTATTATGAAGATCATGGTGCTACTTTGAAGCACAAGTGTGGTAAAAGGATAGTAACATTGTCCCTTCTCTCTTTTTATCTCATTTTTTTATTTGGGCCTTTTCCTCTTTCATTTTATGGCCTCTTTTTTTCTTCCGGAGTCTCATCCCGACTTGTGGGGGAATCATAGTCTCCATCATCCTTCCCTCACTTGGGACAATGCTCTAATAATGATGATCTTCACACTTTTATTTACTTACAACTCGTTACTTAGAACAAAATATGACTCTATGTGAATGCCTCTGGTGGTGTACCGGGATGTGCAATGACTCATCAGTGACATGTATGAATGAATTACGAACAGTGGCTTTGCCACAAATACAATGTAAACTACATAATCATGCAAAGCAATATGACAATGATGAAGCATGTCATAATAAACGGAATGGTGGTAAGTTGCATGGCAATATATCTTGGAATGGCTATGGAAATGCCATAATAGGTAGGTATGGTGGCTGTTTTGAGGAAGGCATATGGTGGGTTTATGGTACCGGCGAAAGTTGCGCAGTACTAGAGAGGCTAGCAATGGTGGAAGGGTGAGAGTGCGTATAATCCATGGACTCAACATTAGTCATAAAGAACTCACATACTTATTGCAAAAATATATTAGTTATAGAAATAAAGTACTACGCGCATGCTCCTACGGGGATAGATTGGTAGGAAAAGACCATCGCTCGTCCCCGACCGCCACTCATAAGGAAGACAATCAATAAATAAATCATGCTCCGACTTCATCACATAACGGCTCACCATACGTGCATGCTACGGGAATCATAAACTTTAACACAAATATTTCTCAAATTCACAACTACTCAACTAGCATGACTCTAATATCACCATCTTTATATCTCAAAACAATCATCAAGTATCAAACTTCTCATAGTATTCAATGCACTTTTTATGATAGTTTTTATTATACCCATCTTGGATGCTTATCATATTAGGACTAATTTTATAGCCCAAGCAAATTACCATGCTGTTTCATAATACTCTCAAAATAATATAAGTGAAGCATGAGATATCAATAATTTCTATAAAATAAAACAACCACTGTGCTCTAAAAAGATATAAGTGAAGCACTAGAGCAAAATTATCTAGCTCAAAAGATATAAGTGAAGCACATAGAGTATTCTAATAAATTCCGATTCATGTGTGTGTCTCCCAAAAGGTGTGTACAGCAAGGATGATTGTGGTAAACTAAAAAGCAAACACTCAAATCATACAAGACGCTCCAAGCAAAACACATATCATGTGGTGAATAAAAATATAGCCTCAAGTAAAGTTACCGATGGACGAAGACGAAAGAGGGGATGCCTTTCGGGGCATCCCCAAGCTTAGGCTTTTGGTTGTCCTTGAATTTTACTTTTGGGTGCCTTGGGCATCCCCAAGATTAGGTTCTTGCCACTCCTTGTTCCAAAATCCATCAAATCTTTACCCAAAACTTGAAAACTTCACAACACAAAACTAAACAGAAAATCTCAAGAGCCCCGTTAGTATAAGAAAACAAACCACCACTTCAAGGTAGTGTAATTAACTCATTATTTATTTATATTGGTGTTAAACCTACTGTATTCCAACTTCTCTATGGTTCATACCCCCCGATACTAGCCATAGATTCATCAAAATAACCAAACAACACACGAAAAACAGAATCTGTCAAAAACAGAACAATTTGTAGTAATCTGAAGGTTTCTAATACTTCTGTAACCCCAACAATTCTGAAATAAATTGGTGGACGTGAGGAATTTGTCTATTAATCATCTTCAGAAAGAATCAACCTAATCGCACTCTCCAGTAATAAATGGAAGCAAATCTCGTGAGCGCTAAAGTTACTGTTTTTCATAGCAAGATCACATAAACTTCCCCCAAGTCTTCCCAAAGGTTATACTTGGCACAAACACTAATTAAAAGCATAAAACCACATATAAACAGAAGCTAGATGAATTATTTTTATTACTTAACAGGAACAAAAAACAAGAAACAAAAATAAAATTGGTTGCCTCCCAACAAGCGCTATCGTTTAACGCCCCTAGCTAGGCATAAAAACAAGAATAGATCTAGGTATTGTCATCTTTGGTAGGCAATTCTTCAATAAAACACTTATAACCCTTAGGAGTTTCCTTCTTTTTATTAATGATCAAATTCCTAGGAAATAAGTCAAGAAATTCATTCGTAGCATAAGTTTCCTTAATGATAGCGAAAAAGTTGGGGTGAACACTTATTGATTTGAGATCCGAATTTTCCTTAGAAGATTAAACCCTTTTTATTTTAGGCACATACATAAGCTTGGTTACTCTAGTAGTAGGAGGATTTGGAGTATTTTTTACGAAAGAAAAGTCAGACCCTAAGTTGGTAATAATGTCCTCAAGTTTATCAATTCTTGTGGAATCTTGATCTATCTTTTCGTTAACTATGGGTTCTTTTTCTTAAAAAAAATCAGAGTAACTCCTACCTTAGATCCATATTGGGTACTCTGGTTGTGGATATTTTTGTCCAAATTCTCAATCAACTCTACAGTGGCAACTTTATTTTCAATAATTTCAAGCCTTTGCATCACATGTTCCAAAGTTAAAATAGTTCCATTAACCAAGAGAGGTGGTTGCCCAAACAAATCTATCATAGCATTATAAGAATCAAAAGTATGGCTACCCAAGAAATTCCCTCCGGTAATGGTATCAAGAATATATCTATTCCAAGGGGTGATGCCTACATAAAAATTGCGAAGAAGAACGGAAGTGGATTGCTTCCTAGTGGATCTATTCTGACCATTGCAAATTCTATACCAAGCACCTTTTAGATTTTCTTCCTCACTTTGTTTAAAATTGAGAACTTCATGATCGGGAGTACTAACAATGATAGAAGGGCTAGCCATGATAGCAAACCACACAGACACACGAGAAGCAAGCAAAAAGAGGCAAACGGAAAAAGGGCAAATAAAACAGCAAGGGTGAAGTGGGGGAGAGGAAAAAGAGAGGCAAATGGAAAATAATGTAATGCAAGGGATAAGAGTTTGTGATGGGTACTTGGTATCGGCGTCGAAAATCCGCACGTTGGTGGGAAATCAAAGCTTGACTTGACTTGGTGTAAACCTCCCTGGCAACGGTGCCAGAAATTCTTCTTGCTACCTCTTCAGCTTGCGTTGGTTTTCCCTTGAAGATGAAAGGGTGATGCAGCACAGTAGCGTAAGTATTTCCCTCAGTTTTGAGAACCAAGGTATCAATCCAGTAGGAGGTAACACACAAGTCCCCTAGTACCTCCACAAACAAACAAGAACCTCGCAACCAACGCGATAAAGGGGTTGTCAATCCCTTCACGGTCACTTACGAAAGTGAGATCTGATAGAGATAATAAGATAAATATTTTTGGTATTTTTGTTGTATAGATTGGAAAATAAAGATTGCAAAATAGAAATAGCAAATTGATAGGAAAATAATATGATGGAAGATAGACCCGGGGGCATTGGTTTCACTAGTGGCTTCTCTCAAGATAGCAATTTCTACGGTGGGTGAACGAATTACTATCGAGCAATTGATAGAAAAGTGAATAGTTATGAGAATATCTAGGCATGATCATGTATATAGGCATCATGTCCGCGACAAGTAGACCGAAACGATTCTGCATCTACTATTATTACTCCACACATCGACCACTATCCAGCATGCATCTAGAGTATTAAGTTCATAAGAACAAAGTAATGCATTAGGCAAGATGACATGATGTAGAGGGATAAACTCAAGCAATATGATATAAACCCCATCTTTTTATCCTCGATGGCAACAATACAATACGTGCCTTGCTGCCCCTGCTGTCACTGGGAAAGGACACCGCAAGATTGAACCAAAAGCTAAGCACTTCTCCCATTGCAAGAATGATCAATCTAGTAGGCCAAACCAAACTGATAATTTCGAAGAGACTTGCAAAGATATTTAAATCATGCATAAAAGATTTCAGAGAAAAATCAAATATTGTTCATATATAATCTTGATCATAAACCCACAATTCATCGGATCTCGACAAACACACCGCAAAAAGAATTACATCGAATAGATCTCCAAGAGAATCGAGGAGAACTTTGTATTGAGATCCAAAGAGAGAGAATAAGCCATCTAGCTAATAACTATGGACCCGAAGGTCTGTGGTAAACTACTCACACATCATCGGAGAGGCTACAGTGTTGATGTAGAAGCCCTCCGTGATCGATTCCCCCTCTGACGGAGCGCTGGAAAAGGCCCCAAGATGGGATCTCACGGGTATAGAAGGTTGCGGTGGTGGAAATAGGGTTTCGTGGTGCTCCTGGATGTTTTCAGGGTATATGGGTATATATAGGAGGAAGAAGTACGTCGGTGGACCTGCGAGGGGCCCAAGAGGGTGGGGGGCGCCTACCCCCCTGGGCGCGCCTCCCTGCCTCGTGGCCTCCTTGCTTCTTTCTTGACATCCACTCCAAGTCTCCTAGACCACATTTGTTCCGAAAATAACTCTCCCGATGGTTTCATTCCGTTTGGATTCCGTTTGATATTCCTTTTTTGCGAAACACTGAAATAGGAGAAAAAACAGCAATTTGCACTCGGCCTTTGGTTAGTAGGTTAGTCCCAAAATTAATATAAAAAGGTATATGAAAGCCCATTAAACATCCAAAACAGATAATATAATAGCATGGAACAATCAAAAATTATAGATACGTTGGAGACGTATCAATATTCTGTGCCATACTTTGCCCTTAAATTTAACCAACAAAATGTTAATGCATGTTATAAAAATTATATAATTGGAAACTATGTTCAAATGTGAATCCAACTATATAATCTTTGGCGACATTCATATTTTATTAGTTAAAGCCTATTTACAAATCAGGACGGGGGTATAGTAGGTAATTAAATCATAAATGTTTTTGTATTAACCATATGTGTGTGTGGCCTTTCGTCCTCCTCTTGCACGTCTTGTCACCCCGCTGCCATAGAAGGCTTACAGCGCAAGCTTGCGCAGTGCGCGGGGGCGTTCTTTTGGCCAAACGGTGCCTTGAAGTGGTGCCAATGAATCATCGGTGAGCCCGTTCCCGCGCAAGCTTCCCGCCCGACATGGTGAAATCCCCCAAAACCCCATAGCTTACCGGCCTGCTATATAAACCCTCATGGCCGGCGAGTCCTGCGTCGCATTTTCCCCTCCCTCCCTGTAGCTTATCTCGTCTGCTTCTCCCACAATCGCCAATGGCACCACTCCGTCGTCATCACTCAGCCACTCCGCCGTCATCAAAGGACTGCTCCAGCTGGGAGGCTACACCGCGGCAGCGGCGCAGTTCCCGGCGTAGTGTAGTGCACATGGCGTCCCTGTTGGGTGTGCGTGGAACACCCACCACACGCTCTGCCGCCGCTGCCCGTCGGCAGCTCTTGTCGGCTGCCGTTGCCGCCACACCACCATCGAAAGCCAGGGCCATTGTCGGTGTCAAAACCGGCGGATCTCGGGTAGGGGTTCCTGAACTGTGCATCTAGGATCGATGGTAACAGGAGACGGGGGACACGATGATTACCCAGGTTCGGGCCCTCTCTATGGAGGTAATACCCTACTTCCTGCTTGATTGATCTTGATGAATATGAGTATTACAAGAGTTGATCTACCACGAGATCGTAATGGCTAAACCCTAGAATCCTAGCCTATGTGGGTATGGTAATGAGTATATGTGTCTGTCCTTTCCAGACTATCCCCTCCGGTTTATATAGACACCAAGGGGATCTAGGGTTTACATGGAGTCGGTTACATAAGAAGGAATCTTCGGTCGCCAAGCTTGCCTTCCACGCCAAGTAGAGTCCAATCTGGACACGAGTATGGTCTTCGATCTTCACAGCCCATCTGTCCGGCCCATGGATAACAGGTCGGACGCCCGAGGACCCCTTGGTCCAGGACTCCCTCAGTAGCCCCTGAACCTGACTTCAATGACGAGGAGTCCGGCCCGATGATTTGTCTTCGGCATTGCAAGGCGGGTTCCCTCCTTCCGAACTCCAGAATAGTCTTCGGATGAAGTAAATATATCCGGACCTGTGTATATAATTGTAGAGAATATAATATCCCACGAGCCCAACTTGTTGATAACTGCTCATGACATCGTATCATGCCTGCCCGGTTAATATTTCCAACCGTCGGCTAGCGAGCCGCCCCACTGTAAGGGAATATTTATCCATAAGGTGTTTCGGTGATTGATGACAATGCATTTGCGGACTAATCATGTGTCTCAAATATTTCAGATAATTCATGACTAGGCACAAGATGGTTAGCAGCCCCTCGAAGATTATTGAAGACTGTGGTTTTCTGCGTTCCATTTTCGGTGGATTTGAGTCGTAGGAAAGCCGTACTATTAAGAGGGGGTCCGCTTTGGAAAGGTTTGGGTGGAATCGTCACATACACATTTACTCCTCTTTGCACCGCCTTTCTTTTAGCACATTGGAGAATCTTTTGTTTCTTCTTGTTTGTGCAAAAAGAAGTCTTCCTTTCTGTTGTTGTTCTGAGGCTTGCGGTAGTACTGCTCTTCAGAGTGGTAGTACCGCAGGCCCCTGCGGTAGTGCCACATTCCTTTGCGGTAGTACCGTAGGTGGTCATGGTAGTACCGCTCCTTGGGAGCCGTAGTACCGTGAGCCCTAGTCCGGCACAGCAGGAGTAGCGGAAGTAGGAGCGGATGTAATTTTTTACATCCGCTCCCCGCGCGGTAGTACCGCGTGCCCTCAGCAGTAGTACCATGTCGGACTTTTTGCACTGTTTTGTTATCAGCGGTACTAGCCACTGACGTTTTCTGTCCACGGCCTTCCCAGGCTGGCCCAACCCTGCCTTGCGGTAGTACCGCAAGGTTGTGCGGTAGTACCATAAGGCCTTGCGGTAGTACCGCTTGGCAGGCGCGGTAGTACCGCTTATCGCAGGCTGGTTATGTGGATAACGGTTGGATTTCTCTCTCCACTATATAAGGGGTATCTTCTTCTCCGAGTTGACCACCTCTTCCAACCCTAAGCTCCATTTTTGCTCCAAGCTCCATTTTCGCCCGATCTCTCTCCCTAGCCAATCAAACTTGTTGATTTTCTAGGGATTGGTTGAGAAGGCCTCGATCTACACTTCCACCAAGAGAATTTCGATTCCCCCCACGAATCCCTTGCGGATCTTGTTACTCTTTGGGTGTTTGAGCACCCTAGACGGTTGAGGTCACCGCGGAGCCATATTCCATTGTGGTGAAGCTTCGTGTTGTTGTTGGGAGCCTCCGATTAAGTTGTGGAGATTTCCCCAACCTTGTTTGTAAAGGTCCGGTCGCCGCCTCCAAGGGCACCAATAGTGGAATCACGACATCTCGCATTGTGTGAGGGCGTGAGGAGAATACGGTGGCCCTAGGACTCCACACCGCTCTAACAGAGACGTACTTCCCCTCAAAAGGAAGGAACTTCGGTAACACATCCTCGTCTTCACCGGGTCCACTCTTGGTTATCTCTTACCTTTACTTGTGCAAGCTTATTAGTGTTACTTGTCTTGCTTGCTTGTGTGCTCGTTGTTGATGCATCATATAGGTTGCTCACCTAGTTGCACATCTATACAACCTACTTTGATGCAAACTTTAATTTGATAAAGAAAAGCTAAAAATTGTTAGTTGCCTATTCACCCCCCCTCTAGTCAACCATATCGATCCTTTCAATTGGTATCAGAGCCTCGTCTCTTTACTAAGTACTTTGTCGTCCGAAGAGTATGGTTGACACCGTAGACGGTGTGGAGGAGCACTGCAGTGTGAATCCGATCTCGTCTACGGGTGATGGGGGAACCTCGGTCTCCCGTGAGGAATTCAATGTAGCCTTGGAGACATTGAAAACCTCAATGACGACCGAGGTTGAAAGCATGTTTACTAAATTCATTGAAGGGCTAAAACTATTCACCGCACCTTTGAAAGTGGGTGATCCCATTGACAAGGTGACGGATGCTAACTCCGACAAGGGGGAAGCTAGTAGTGAAAAGGCTCCTTCTTCTAGTGGTAAAAATGGAATCGGCATCTTTGCCCATGTGGAACCACCACTTGTTTATGGTGGACCGATTCCTTCCACTCATTTGAATCATGCCGGTCCTCCCCCTAAGATTGTGAAAAATGAGGACTTTGATTCTTGGGTTTATCGCTTTAAGCGCCATTTAAATCATGTGAATACTAATATTTGGAGAATCATTGAAGAAGGTTTCTATCCGCATGACCCAAGCAACTTCACTCCTCGAGAAGCCGCGAATAATCAATTCAATGAGAATGCTCTCTTCATCATCCAAGATGCAATTCCACCCGAAGATTTACCACATCTTCGGCCCTTTGCCTTGGCCAAAGATGCATGGCTTTGTGTTGTCTCTCTCTACCGGGGAAGCACAAGCATTCAACGCTCCAACTATGAAGTAGTGCAAGATGAAGTCGATGAGTTTGCAATGAAAGAAGATGAAGAACCTCGTGAGCTTTATCGTAGAGTAACCAAACTCGTGGTCTCACTCCGAGATCATGGGAGCAAGGACATGGATGACAATTGGATCAAGCGCAAATTCCTCAAGGCAATGATGCCTTACCACAAGGCCATGTCCTCCGTCATTCGTCAAAGGCCGGACTTCCACACTTTGACCTCAAGTGAAGTGTTGGATGAGTTTGTGGCTATGAACATCTTGGACAAGACCGCCGACAATGTGGTGCTTCGCTCTCAAAGGGCAAAGAAGCCCAACCTTGCATTGAAGGCCAAGGTTTGTGTTAAAGAAGAAGAAGAAGAGGAAGAAGAGGAAAGCAACCCCGAAGATACAAAGTATGCCTATCATGAACACATGGCACTTTCTTCAAGGCAATTTTGGAGCAAGAAGAGCTCAAGGCCGAACTTCAACAAGAACAACTCAAGTGGCACGAAGAGCAAGCAACGTGTGAGGACTTGCTAAAATTGTGGCAATGTGAGCCATTTTGTTGGGGAGTGCCTGTATGAGAAGAGGGAAGACAATGGTGGCAAGCTCATCCGAAAGGACAAATCCAAGTCTTTCCCCAACAAGAGCAACTTCACCAAGAAGACACCTCACAAGGTATTGGTGGTTCAAGAAGAGTACCATGAGGATGATGATGATGAAGATGGTGAGTCAGTTGCCATGGCCTCCGTTGCCATTGCAAAAACTGCACGAGTGTCTCTCTTCGACTCACCCAATGAGAACATCACCGCCAAGTGCCTTATGGCTAAAGCCACCAACAAGGTGACCCCCAACATCAAAACTACCATCATCAATAATCCTTCCTTGACGGATTGCATTGATGAATATGTGGGATCTAATGTGGAGGAAAATGAGTTTGAGTACTTTATGGGTAAACTCAAGGGTATGTCCAAGAAGCATTTTGTTGCTCTCTTGGAACAACTTGGTGAAGCCAATGACATGATCGAGGCTCATGAAGATACTATCTCCAAGATGGAGGGGCATAGTCGTGACTATGCTGATGAGATTTCGGATCTTTCCAATGCTCTTGAGGAAGAGCGTGGTATTCATTTGGCTCTTGAGGAGTCACACAACGTTGATCACGCTAAGTTAAAGAAAGATTTTGATCATGTTCTCGTTATCTCTCGTGTGCTAAACTCCGAGAAGGCCAAGCTTGGGGTTGATCTTGCTAGACTCAAAGAGGAGTTTGATCTGCTTGACAAGGCTCACAAGGTCTTGAAGGGTGCTCATGCTAGCCTCAAAGAGTCTCATGATCAACTTCAAGTAAAGCTAACCAAGGAGAAAGCCACTTTTCCTCGTATGATGTTAATTGATCATGCAAATGCTACTAACCCATGTTGTGAGCATGTGCATCTTGTTGAGGAGAACGCTAAGCTAAAGGTTCAACTTGAGAAAGGTCTTGTATCTTGCATACAAGGCGAGAAGAACCTCAATGACCTTTTGACCAACCAAAAGGGAGTTGTGGCCAAGGAAGGGATTGGGTACGTTCCCAAGTCCAAGAACAACAAGAAGAAGAATGACAAGGCCAAACGAGCTCCTCCTCTCAAGCAAACCTTTGTGAAGGAGGGAGAGGGTGCTACTAAGGAGAAGGAGAAGAACTCCGTGAGGGGTAGTGATGCCAAGAAGGGAAACACTTCCATTCCCAACAAAGCCGGCGACTTTAACCCTTCTTATGTATTGTGTCGTGCTAGAGATGGGCATGTTTATGCCAAATTTGTTGGTTCTCCTTATGAGTACATTGAATGGTCTATTTGGGTTCCTAAGACCCTTGTTACTAACATCAAAGGACCCATTACAAAATGGGTACCTAAAACCAAGCATTGATCTCTTGTAGGTGTTTGCTTCCGGTGGGGGATCATGGTTGATCGATAGTGGAGCTACTAATCATATGACCGGAAGCAAGGACTTGGTGGTGGACGTGCAAAAGATTCCATCCATGCCCACCAACATCGAGTGGGGTGATGCCTCATATTCTAAGGTATTGGGACTCGGCAAAGTTGTCATTTCTCATGATCTTACGATCGAGAAGGTCATGCTTGTTGAGTCCCTTGCATACAATTTACTTTCCGTTCGTCAACTAGCACTCATGGGCTTTGCCACCTTCTTTGATATTGATCCCGTGGCCCTCTTGCGGAGCAAGACTCTTAAAGTAGCCTTTGTTGGGCATGTCGAGAATGGTCTCTATGTGATTAACTTTTCGGAGCGACCCACTAAGACCGTGACATGCCTAATGGCTAAAGTTGACGTGGGATGGCTTTGGCATCACCGTCTAGCCCATGTCAATATGAGATCTTTGCAAAGTCTTCTCAAGGGGGACCATGTCCGTGGACTAACAAATGTTAGTTTTGCCAAAGATCATGCTTGCAGTGCTTGCATCGATGGAAAGCTACATGAGAAGGCTCACCCTCCCACGATTATCATCTACTCGAAGAGGCCTTTGGAGCTCCTTCATTTGGATCTCTTTGGACCTCCATCCTTTGATAGTCTTGGGGGCAGAAAGTATTGTTTGGTGATTGTGGATGACTATTCAAGATACACTTGGGTATATTTCTTCAAGAGGAAGAGCGAGACCCAACAAACCGTCATCGACTTTGCAAATGAAGCCCAACGACAACACAATGCAAAGATCTTGACTATAAGAAGTGACAACAGCTCCGAGTTCAAGAACTACACCTTGGATGAGTTTTGAGTGATGAGGGAATCAAGCATCAATATTTAGCACCTTATACCCCTCAACAAAATGGTGTGGCGGAGAGGAAGAACCAGACGTTGATGGATGCGACAAGAACCATGATGGCGGAGTTCAAGTCTCCCTACAACTTTTGGGCCGAAGCCATCAACACCGCGTGTCATGCATCTAATCGGCTCTACCTCCGCAAAGGCTTGAACAAGACTCCATATGAGATACTCACCGGTAACAAGCCCAATCTCAAGTACTTCCTGGTGTTCGGGTGTAAGTGTTTCATTCTCAAGAAAGGTGTCCATTTGTCTAAATTTGAGGCTAGAGCTTATGAGGGCATATTTGTTGGTTATGCTACAAACTCTCATGCTTACCGTGTTCTCAATAAGTCCACGGGACTTATTGAGGAAACGTGTAACGTGGAGTTTGATGAGAATAACGGCTCCCAAGTGGAGCAAAGTGGTACTTGTGATGTAGGTGATGAAATTCCTCCCCAAGCCATAAGAAGAATGGGTGTTGGTCATATCCTACCCATTGAGGAACCCCTTGTGGCCGAAGGAGAAGGACAATGTTCCACCCAAGTGGAACCTTCATCAACCCAAGACACACATGCTTCTGAAGAGCAAAGTGAGGGCCCTCAACCTCAAGAACAAGACCAAGGGCAAGGTCAATCTCAAGATGGCGTTGTAACATCAAGTGGTGCCCAAGGTCAAGTTCCCTCCTCCGAGCAAGTTCAAGATCAAGAGCTTCCACGAGATCAAGAACAAGCTCAAGACGACGCTCAAGATGATCAAGTGACCACTCCTTGTCTCACCCCCGAGGAGGAATTGGAGCCTCGTGCCGCCAAGGTTGCTTCCAAGCTCTCCACCGAGGATCATCTCATGACAAATGTGCTTGGAAGCTTAAGGAAGGGGGTAAGCACTCGTAGACAATTAGCCAACTATTGTGAACATCACGCGTTTGTCTCGTGTGTTCAACCCCAAAAGGTCTATGAGGCACTCGAAGATCCGGATTGGCTCAATGACATGCATGAAGAACTCAATAACTTCGAGCGCAACAAAGTGTGGAGATTGGTGCCAAGGCCTACAGGGAAGCACAATGTCGTTGGAACCAAGTGGATATTCAAGAACAAGCAAGATGCTCATGGGATTATCATTCGCAACAAGGCTCGCTTGGTAGCACAAGGCTACTCCCAAGTCGAGGGTATCGACTACGGTGAAACCTTTGCTCCCGTTGCTCGTCTTGAATCCATTTGCATGTTAATTGCATATGCTTCTCATCGTAACTTTAAGCTACAACAAATGGATGTGAAGAGTGCTTTTCTTAATGGTCCAATTAATGAATTGGTTTATGTCAAGCAACCCCCCGGGTTCGAGGATCCCTACTTTCCCGATCACGTGTATCAACTCGATAAGGCACTATATGGCCTTAAACAAGCCCCACGTGCGTGGTATGACCACCTTACCGAGTTGTTACAAGACCATGGTTTTGAAGTTGGGCTAATCAACCCCACTCTTTTTACTAAGAAGGTCAAAGGGGAGTTGTTTGTGTGCCAATTATATGTTGATGATATTATCTTTGGTTCCCCTAACAAAGCCTTCAATGAGGAATTTGCCGCTCTCATGACCTCAAAGTTCGAGATGTCTTCCATGGGAGAGTTGAAGTTCTTTCTCGGGTTCGAAGTGAAGCAAAGGAGAGAAGGAACCTTCATCAACCAAGCCAAATACACTCAAGACATGCTCAAGGGATTCAAGCTAAGTGATGTCAAGCCGGCTTCCACTCCCATGCCCACCAAGTGCCAACTTGACATTCATCCCAATGGTAAAGCGGTGGATCAAAAGGTATATCGCTCCATGATTGGCTCCTTGCTTTACATTTGTGCATCTAGACCGGTTATCATGTTGAGTGTGGGAATTTGTGCACGGTTTCAAGCCGCACCTAAGGAAAGTCACTTTGTGGCGGTCAAGCGAATCTTTCGATATTTGGCTCATACCCCAAACTTTGGCTTATGGTACCCAAGAGGAGAAAACTTCAAGCTTGTAGGTTATTCAGACTTGGATTGGGCGGGAGACAAAGTGGATAGGAAGTCCACTTCCGGAGGGTGCCAATTTCTCGGTTGCTCTTTGGTGAGTTGGTCTTCCAATAAACAAAGTTGTGTGTCTCTCTCGTCCACCGAAGCAGAGTATGTGGCGGCCGGTAGTTGTTGTGCACAACTCTTATGGATGAGGCAAACTTTAAAGGATTACGGTGTCATTTGTGACAAAGTGCCTCTTTGGTGTGACAATGAAAGTGCAATCAAGATTTCTCTCAACCCGGTGTAACACTTCAAGACGAAGCATATTGAGATCTGGTATCACTTCATCCGGGATCATATTAGGCGAGGAGAGATAGAGCTCAACTATGTCAACACTATTGATAACCTTGAAGACATCTTCACGAAGCCCTTGGATGAAGCAAGATTTCGCGAGTTAAGGCATGAGCTAAATATCATTGATTTGAGCAATGTTGCTTGAACCCGTGCACACCCCACCATACTCAACTTGTTATCTTGTTTAGATGTATGCATGGACATAGGGGGAGTGTTGTTCTCTCAATGAACTCTCCCTCCCCCCATTATGCATAAATTGATCAACTCTTTCACATTAGCCATTTTGATGGCACTTGTGCTTCAAAGACGAGTTTTGGTCATGGGCCCAAGGATAATTCTTCGTGGTGCCATACCAATTGACTCAAACATAGGTGGCTCCGGCCACCGCCCTCTCCTTGGAGAGGTTCTCGTAGTTGGTCCTTGTTGTTCCTTTCTTTCTTTCTTTCTTTCTCCGTGCTGAGCGTGTTCGTGCGGTGTCTCGTTCGCTTGTCGTTCTTTTTCTCGCGTAGCCCCCTTTTTCTTTTCTCTGTTCTTGCATCGTTTTGAGCTCACGGTACTACCGCGGCCTTCCACGGTACTACCGCTTGTGGAGTGCATGGTACTTCCGCACCCAGCGCGGCAATAATTTTTTACTGCCGCCTGGGGGAGTGGTATTATAGCTTTGGTGCGGCATGTCCGCCCGAGCGGTACTACCGCGATGATATGCGGTACTACCGCGCTGCTGAGGGCGCGTGGGGATAAGACTCGGGGAGGGGGAGTTCCAACTCCCCCACACCCATTCGTCTATCTCTCTCCCCACTGCCTCTCTCTCTCCTGCTCAAGAACGGCGCCGGAGAGCCTCGCCGGATCTCCGTCCCCGGCTGCTCTCCTCAGATTCCAACTGGTGGGATCGTTCCCCACCACTTCCTCTTGCCATGGATCAAGGTCTCTCCCCAAATCCCTTTCTTTTTGTTCGTGTTTTCGCTTATAGGTTTTGGGGAGATGCATGTTGATTCTTGAGATTTTAGGCCAAATCTTTGCAAGAGTAGGATGTAGGAGAGTAGTGATGCATAGAAAGTGTACTTGATATGTTGTCCTGTGGTAGATTTGATCAACCGTAGTACCGCCTCGTTGTCGCGGTTGTTCTCAGATTCATCTGTTTGGATCTGATTTCGTGCGGTACTACCGCCTAGCAGGTGCGGTACTACCGCTCCTCAGGCGTGGTACTACCGCACGGGCTGCGGTACTAAGGCTCTACTACCGCTCCGAGCCGCGGTACTACCGCGACTAGGAGAGGCACTAATTTTTTAGTACCGCACGACCAGGCCGTACTACCGCTGCTGTCAAATCTTCCTCATGGCACTTATCATATGCATTTTCTACTGGCTTCTTGTGTTTTGATGTGGTCTTTGTTTTGACCCGTCTCGCTTCTCGTGTGTTTTTGTGCTTTGTGTGTGTCTCAGGTGGTGCCTCTGGTGTCCCTGCTCGTCCTTCCAATCCAAGCCGAGACACGGGTTCCAAGCATATGCGCAACCAAGAGGATGTTCCCGAGGGCTCCAATGCCCCCAAGCGCAATGTCAAGACCACTGCTAGCAAGGTTAAGGAACCAACAAGGCACATGAATGAGATTCCCATTGCTGAGTTTGTCCCTCTCAGGAAGATCAACCCCTATGCGCATCTGCACCCAAACTTCAGAGGGAATGAATTGTTTTGGACCAAGCAGCAGAATCTCATTTACTTGGATGTGATCAAGGACAAGCAGAATCTGTATGAGGATGTGCACTGGATTGACATGCATCACATGAGGGAGGAGAAACTTCGTCACTACTTTGGTGAGGCCTTGGACCTTATTGAGCAGTTTGCCATTGAGGATGTGATCTCTTTTCATCTGGACTATGACCCCGAGCTGGTGGCCTAGTTCTTTGCCTCGGTCCACTTCCACTCTGGGGAGGATCGGAGGGTGACCTGGATGACCAATGGACGCCAGTTTACTACTACTTGGAAGGAGTTCATGGAGTTGCTCAGAGTGCCAAATGAGGGGCTCCACACACCGGTTGGTGTTCACCCTCATGCCAACGCCGAGTCAGCTAACAAGGACATGCTTATGTCGTTCTATGTTGAGAAGAAACTATCCAGTGGCAAGTCGATGTGGGTGCTCAACCCGTTCCTTGACATCATGCACCGGGTCTTCTGCCACTCCCTCTTTCCTCGCATTGGGGACAAGTACAAGGTGCATGCCTATCTTGTGGACATGTTGCTCATTTGTGAGGAGGCCCGAGTTTCTCAGACTCAACCACTTGATGTCTCACATATCATGTGGTGTGAGCTTCGGTTCGCGGTATTCACCCGCAAGGTACCCATCTATGGTCCTTATCTGTTCCTCCTAATATCGAAGACTTGGGAGAAGATATATCCCACGGAGGAGTTTCTGGCCCTTGACTGGATCCGTCATGACTCCATCAGACTCCGCATCAAGCCCCAGTGGGCTAACACTACTACTCGTGCCGAGGCTGAGGCTGCTAAGAAGGCAGCTGATGAGGAGGAGATTGAGGAGGAGAGTGCGGTTGAGGACAGCTCTATGGGATATGCACCTCCCTCCACTGAGCCCTCATGGGTGAAGAAGCTAAAGGCCAAGATGAAGGCCTTGTTCTGCATGCAGGCCAAGGGGCAGTATCAGACTCACGTGGCCTCCAATGAGAGTCGCCGCCGCGACAAGAAGATCATGAGGGTGTTTGGAGAGGATGTTTCTCGTGGCTCTGAGGAGCACATCACTCCAGAGGCTGAGTGGATGGCAAAACAAGGCTACAGGTGGACTAGTTCTGAGGAGGAGCACATTCCCACGGCTGAGTCTGATGAGGAGCGTGCGAGCGACTACTCCGCTTGAGCCACCACTTGTGTTGTAGGTGTCCTCTCTGCCTTTTTGGCATCTCGATGCCAAAGGGGGAGAGAGTGTAGGGATTTGCCGTGTCGTGTTTGCTTCGCTTGTATTTGGTTTGTTGAACCGTGTTTGCTTTGGTTTGGTTTGAGTTTAGTTGAGCGTGTGAGACTTATCTATCATATGGTGTAAGACATATGCACTCTATCTATCTCAAGCTTATGATATCGTGCTACTTAGTTCATGCTCTTATCTACTATCATGCTTAGTGTTAGCATTATTATTGCAAGTTATGCCTTGTCTATAAAATATAGGGGGAGTGTTGATCCTAGTATGTGTGTCGTGCAGTCCAAAGCACTCATCTAACTAGCACACATCTAGGGGAGCCCGTCTATAGTTTAGAGATGTATGCTTTGCTCATGTTCTATTCTTTCTCCCTTGTGCAAATCCAGTATTGTCATCAATCCACCAAAAGGGGAGATTGTAAGGGAATATTTATCCCTAAGGTGTTTTGGTGATTGATGACAATGCATTTGCGGACTAATCGTGTGTCTCGAGTATTTCAGATAATTCATGACTAGGCACGAGACGGTTAGCAGCCCCTCGAAGATTATTGAAGACGGCAGTTTTCTACGTTCCTTTTTCGGTGGATTTGAGTCATAGGAAAGCCCTACTATTAAGAGGGGTCCGCTTTGGAAAGGTTTGGGTGGAATTTTCATGTACACGTTTACTCCTCTTTGCACCGCCTTTCTTTTAGTACCTTGGAGCATCATTCGTTTCTTCTTGTCTGTGCAAAATGAAGTCTTCCTTTCTGTTGTTCTGAGGCTTGCGGTAGTACTGCTCTTTGGAGCGGTAGTACCGCAGGCCCCTGCGGTAGTACCGCATGCCTTTGTGGTAGTACAGCAGGTGGTCACGGTGGTACCGCTCCTTGGGAGCTGTAGTACCGTGAGCCCTAGTCCGGCACATCAGGAGTAGCGAAAGTAGGAGCGGATGTAATTTTTTACATCCGCTCCCCGCGCGGTAGTACCGCATGCCCTCAGCAGTAGTACCGTGTCGGACTTTTTGCATTGTTTTGTTATCAGCGGTACTAGCCACAGATGTTTTCTGTCCACGGCCTTCCCAGGCTGGCCCAACCCTGCCTTGCGGTAGTACCGCAAGGTTGTGCGGTAGTACAGTAAGGTCTTGCGGTAGTACCGCTTGGCAGGCACGGTAGTACCGCTTATCGCGGGCTGGTTATGTGGATAACGGTTGGATTTCTCTTTCCACTATATAAGGGGTATCTTCTTCTCCGAGTTGACCACCTCTTCCAACCCTAAGCTCCATTGTTGCTCCAAGCTCCATTTTCGCCCGATCTCTCTCCCTAGCCAATCAAACTTGTTGATTTTCTAGGGATTGGTTGAGAAGGCCTCGATCTACACTTCCACCAAGAGAAATTCGATTCCCCCACTAATCCCTTGCGGATCTTGTTACTCTTGGGTGTTTGAGCACCCTAGACGGTTGAGGTCACCGCGGAGCCATATTCCATTGTGGTGAAGCTTCGTGGTGTTGTTGGGAGCCTCCGATTAAGTTGTGGAGATTTCCCCAACCTTGTTTGTAAAGGTCCGGTCGTCGCCTCCAAGGGCACCAATAGTGGAATCACGGCATCTCGCATTGTGTGAGGGCGTGAGGAGAATACGGTGGCCCTAGTGGCTTCTTGGGGAGCATTGTGCCTCCACACCGCTCTAACAGAGACGTACTTCCCCTCAAAAGGAAGGAACTTTGGTAACACATCCTCGTCTTCACCGGGTCCACTCTTGGTTATCTCTTACCTTTA